>NW_015172102.1:150595-194416 GCF_001447785.1 Gekko japonicus
GTGCCCGGCGTACCCGCATCACTTCCGGGTGACGTGTACGTGGGGGTGGAGTCCCCCCCCAGGGTCTGATCCGGTGGTGGCGGGGAACGGGCCTCTGGGGAGGGGGTTTCCCCGCCCCCCGGGGGGACTTGGCAAGCCTATGCAGAAAGTTGGTTTGAGGCAGAAGGGAGCATTCAGATCAGGGCTATGGTGCAGGGCAAGAGACTGGATTTTTAAAACTCTTTCCTCCGCCCACTGCCTCCCCTCCTGTGCTGCTGTTAATCCTAGGAGGTTAAAATGACTTGTAAAACAGTATACTTGTACTTTGTGTCTTTCTGGATCTATTAGCAGTGTGGGTGTCATGTTCGATTTTAACTAGAAAAACAGCACAAGGGAGAAAGGGTTAGGAGTTCAGCCCCTACATCAGTTTCCCCCAGTGTGGTGGGTCCCACCTGCTTATTCCTCAAAGCATCTCTTCCACAACGCAAAGAGCCAGTCCTGACTTTTCTCCACTTCAGTTCCACCACCACTCCTCCCCACCTCCCTTTCCCCAGAGTGTCTGAGATGCAGTGGGGGATCCATGTGCGTGAGAGGTGGCTTGGACTCCCCACCCACCTCTTGCTATGGTTCAAGTAGGTTGGCACCACTCGAACTCTGCCCTTTCCTCGCTATCTGAGCTTGGAGGTGCTAATGATAGGCAACCTATGCATGTGTATGTATCAGCTGCCACCAACGTTCCCTCTAAGCTGAGGAATCTTGTGAGCAAAAATCCTACTTTGTGAGCTACCGGCATTAAAGTTGTGAGCGAACAATCTGGCTACTGCATAAATCAGTTTGCTCTGGAGCCATCCTTCCTGAGCGGAGACAAAAATGCATGAGCCGGAGGCGCAAAAAACTGTGAGCTAGCTCACACTAACTCAGCTTAGAGGGAACACTGGCTGCCACCCACTCTTCTCTTCACCCTGCCTGCGAACTAGGGTTGTCATTCCCCAGTTAGGGGTGGGGGATCCCCTGGTTTTGCAGACTCCTGTCCACCACCAGCCAGCTGGGTGTCAGGAGTAAATCCCCCCCGAAACAGCAACATCGCTGGAAATAAATGCAATGTTCCTACTTGGAAGTGATCAGGGGTCATTTCCTGCGGGAGTGCACAGGAGCAGAGCTCCGGCAGTAAGGAGCCCAGGGGGCAGGCACATAAACAAGCCCCACCCCCTGCTCTCAGCAGCCCTCATTCGGGCCACGAGGAGCAAGAAGCAGCCAAGTAAGTTGCAGAGCCCCCCACCCGGCTCGCCTTCAGGTACAAGCTCTCCCTTCTCTGTGAGCTAGCAATCCAAAACAGCCCAGTGGCACCTTTAAGACCACGTTTTATTGAGGTACAAGCTCTCCCTCCTCTGCGAGGACAGTTCTGCACGTTCCCCACCCCCCAATAGCTAGCAATCCAAAACAGTCCAGTGGAGCCTGAGCGGTGGGTGTTGCCTTCTGACACACTTCCGGTGATGTCAGGGCATGTGGCATATGCAAATCAGTTATCCTAATGAGTTATGCTAATGAGCTCCTGCACCTCTTTTTCTACGAAATGATCCCTGGAAGTGATGTAGGCACATCAGTGACATCGGGGGGTGACACTATGGTTTTGGGGCAAAACTGTATGGTTTGAGGCTGATTTTAGTGCAACATCACTTCCCACTCCCGGAACATCCCCCCTCCACCCCACCCCCGATGGCATTTCTGACAGACCTGGCAAACCTACTGCTAACTAATTCTAACCTGGTCAGGAGTTTTGATCTATGGGTAGATAAGTAGCCAGGTGACTGGGTAAGAGCTCTGAACACAATGTGTGATCTTTAACAAAGATAAGATTATTATTTACTAATATACAGCTCTATTTTTCTGTGCACACAGAAGCATAGGAAACTAGTTTCAGAATGTTAGCAGAAGTATTATGGAAGCTAATCAAAAGAAACAAAACCATGTTGCTACCTGGGTTTTACAAGACACTGGTTTTGGCCTCATATTCCTTTCTGAGGAATGGATACAAGTCTGAACTCTGAAACAGAGGTGGGTCATGGCAAACTTTACTCCATTTCTACCTGTTTCTGGTTCTTGGTTTGCATGTTTAGCAAAGTGTGCTAAACAGGGGTCGTTTCGTAGAAAAAGAGCTAGGGCAACTCATTAGCATAACTCATTAGCATATGCCACCCCCCCTGACATCACCGGAAGTGTGTCATAAGGCCACACCCCCTGAATGCGCTCGCCCGCTTCGGGAGAGGGGATCAAAGTGTAATACAAGCCTCCTCCGAGACTTGATCACACCAATCTCCACTCTCTCTTGGGTCTTGATGCCTGCCAGTCATTCCCCCTGCCTGGGGGAAGCCGCGTTGGACCAAAATACAGTCCAAACTGCTGTAAGGAACACCCGTCCACCCTGAGCACTTACAGGGTGCGTCAAATCGCCGTTTTACCCCGACCGGAAGCAGGGGGTGGGGCTTCGTCATGTGCCCCGCCCCCTGCACCTCATCCAGGGGAACTGTGATCCCCCGCAATCCCCCCCCCCGAATCGACCCCTGGTGCTAAACCTTTTTAAACTCTTTGCCTCTCCCAATTGGGAGGGTTCCTCTCTGACCTACCCTGAAATGGTTTTGATCCCACATGCTTCCCACCACTTCTTTTACCCTGTTACATGTTATTTTGCTGTTCAGCCCCCGTCTCTAAGTTTGAGCCTTACCTTCCTTCCAATGTATTTGGAAAAGTGTGCCTGCACAAGAAAGCTCATACCTTGAATAAAACTTCATTGGTCTTAAAGGTGCCACTGAACTCTAAATTTGTTCTGAACAAAATACACAGAGTGTCAAATTGGAGGGAAGCAGATTGATGATTACAGCAGATGAAGCATTGGCACAGTATGGGACACAGATCCACACATCAGGCAACCCATCCCGTCAGCTGATGAAACCATCTCCAGCCCACCTGCTGGTGGAACCTGGAATGACAAGCTGGTAGTCCCACAAAGGCACAAGCCTATGGGTGGAACCCTTGCCACCTGGGAGCAGTGTTCCCTCTAAGCTGAGTTAGTGTGAGCTAGCTCACGGGGTTTTTTTACCCTCTGGCTCACACATTTTTGTCTTTGCTCAGGAAGGATGGCTTCAGAGCAGTGCTACTTCTAAGCTGAGTTAGTGTGAGCTAGCTCACAGTTTTTTAGACTCTGGCTCACACATTTTTGTTTTAGCTCAGGAAGGACGGCTCCAGAGCAAGCTAATTTATGCACTAGCCATATCGCTCGCTCACAACTTTAATGTCAGTAGCTCACAAAGTAGAATTTTTGCACACAAGACTCTACAGTTTAGAGGGAGCATTGCTCCAGAGAAAACTAATTTATGTGGCAGCCAAGTCACCCGCTCACAACTGTAATGTCGGTAGCTCACAACGTAGAATTTTTGCTCACAGGACTCTACAGCTTAGAGGGACCATTGCCCGGGAGTGGGGCTGGGCGACTGCTCCTGAGCCAGGCAGGCCACTCTATGGCTCGACCCCCCAAGGGGGGTCCCTACCTGGGGAGGCAGGCACACAGGTGCAGCCTCCTCCGAAATGGATCTGGCCCAGTGCCTGAAACCACCATAAAGCTGTGACAAGAACAGAATAATCAGAAAATTAGCTGCAAAGAAAAAAACAATACAGCGAGGGAGAAAGGAGCACCTGAAGCAAACTGCACGAGCAGCACGAGCGGCTGGCCTTTAAATAGGGTGGGAGTGGGTGGGGCCAAAGCAGATGCTCACCCTCACCCACCCCAGCCAGTCCAGCAATGCATGATCCAGTGAGGCCAGAGATCAGCTGGCCACAGGGAGGTCATAGTCTTGCCCAGAAGCCTTGAAGCCTCTCTGGCCAGACGTCACCCATGTACACCACAGCAGTCACATGCGGCACCTTCGTCGTGGCCAGTGTCCTAGACCTGCAGCTGCAAAGAGGCCACTGGTAAGTCAGCGGCCACAAACTGTATACAAACTGAGACCGATTTCACACAAGAGCTGCGCCGCGGTCGTGCCTCCCTTTGCCCCGCTTCTATTGGTCAATTTCCCACTCGAAGCTGCGCGGCCGCATTTTGACCCACAGCTTCGCCCGATTTCCCCCGCAGTTTTGTGATCCTGTATTTTGAGGATCACGAAACCGCAGGGAAAATTGGGCAAAGCCGCGGGTCAAAATGCAGCCGCGCAGCTTCGAGTGGGAACTTGACCAATAGAAGCGGGGCAAAGGGAGGCGCGACCGCGGCGCAGCTCTTGTGTGAAATCGGTCTGAGAATAAGTGCTGCCTTTAACAGCTGTACATGTATCCTTAGCAGAGGTCATTTTGTGGGGGATCGCGGGGGATCGCAGTTCCCCCGGGTGAGGTACGGGGGGGGCACATGACGAAGCCCCGCCCCCTGCTTCCGGCCGCCCCACTTCCGGCCCTCATTCAGCCAGGAGGAGGCAGGAGAAGAGGGAGGGTAAGTTGCTTCCTCCCTGCCTCTCCCCACCCCTGCCTGCCTGGGGCCAGGGAGGGCCTTCGCGGGGCTCCCTTGCCCCCCCGCCGGCCTTGCAGGTCCACCGCCGGGCCCCTCATGGGGCTCGGCAGTGCATATGCTAATGAGTTATGCTAATGAGTTCCCCTAGCTCTTTTTCTACGAAACGACCCCTTCGAGATTCTGCTTCTGCTTTGGGAACTCAAGTTATTCCCTCCTTCCCAACTGGGGGGTGGGGGGGAGGTAAACCCAAACATTCCACTGTGATAAAACTTAAAAAAAAAAGATCTGAAACTATCAATCTACTTTCTTTTGTCAAAAATGAAACAGAACCATGGTTTCAAAATATATTTTAATAGTTAAAAATAAAATCAGAGGACAGATCTCTTTGAGGTAGACGTTGCCTAAGACCCCAATGACAGTCGGTTTAAATTAAGAGCAGCTTTTTTTCAGGACCAGAGGGGTGGCCTGCCATCTCCTGTATTCATCACTACAATATTAAATGGGGTAAAATGTTTCTGTAGTTACTATCAGATGAAATGAGCTAATTTCCCCTGAGATTTACCCACACTGACCAGATGTCTGTAGCCAGCTATTCCCCAGACGGAGCAGGGTGAGGCATATCCAATGCCTTCGCTGTTACCATAGAGACAGGTTTCCCATCCACTGTGCAGCCGTGCTGTAGTAGCTACCAGCTGTTGTCTAGTCAAATGCTCTTATCAGAAGAAATTGAGAGACATAAAACTGTGTTTCTCCCAGTTTTTTTTTTCTAACACAGACTCTTCAGCTGTATGCGTTAGTTTCTCCACCTGCTAACCAACAGTGGTGGGTATCTGAAGAAAACCAGTAAATATCATATACTGTTGTAGCAGAGACAGAAAATTAAGGATCATATAGCACCAGCCAGACAAAGGTAACTAAATTTGCCCAAGCCAGTTCAACAGGAGAGTTAAGCATGTTGCTTAACCTTCCCCCATGAAATACAATTTTAAAAGTCCTTGACTTTTGGCTAAACAGTGACTTTAATTCTTAGTTTCCATGCAGTGCTGGATTTAAGTTTTTAGAATTATACTCTCTTTCTGTTCTTTAAAGAGGGGGAAATCCTTTATATATGGTAATTCCAGATGGAATGTTCCCTCTAAGCTGTGGAGTCTTGTGAGCAAAAATCCTACTTTATGACTGGCATTAAAGATGTGAGCAAGTGATTTGGCTACTGCATAAATTAGTTTGCTCTGGAGCCATCCTTCCCGAGCAAAGACAAAAATGTGTGAGCCGGAGGCTAAAAAACTGTGAGCTAGCTCACACTAACTCAGCTTAGAGGGAACGCCAGTATGCAGCGGCAAACAGCTTAGAGGGAACGCCAGTATGCAGCGGCAAAACAGGATTCCAGCGCTACCTTAAAGACTACTTATTCCAGTATAAGGTTTTGTGAATCAAAGCACACTTCATCAGACGCACGAAGTGTTCATAGATTAAGGCTGAAGAATTTATATTCATGTGGCAAACTACAGAAAGGGATGGATGTGTATGGTGTGTGTGTGTTACAACGAGAATTTTTTTAAAAACCAGGTCCAATCAAAACACGATCCAATTCACTCAGAAAGGATGAGGGCCACTCCGAACTTTTGAGCAGGTATAGAACTTTTGAGCAGGTATAGTAGGATTAATACAAAATCTGATCTACAGAAGTGCAGCATGAAACTTGAGGCACAGATCCAGTTAGGGAATAACAGAAGTATTGCTGAACTTCTTAATATATGCAGGGGCGGGACAGGGGCGGATTAACCATTAAGCAGACTAGGCACGTGCTTAGGGCACCAGGGCCAAAGGGGGAACCACAAAGTTGGGGAAAGGGTGAATACTGGAACTTTGATCGATTTAAACTTGTGAAATAATAAAATAGATGTTGTATTGCATTTTTGTAGAACTTTATGTAGCCCAAGCTTGGCTTAGTTTGTACAGTATATTGTGTTAGCATATGAATAAATTTTTGTATTGCTGCAACCCGCATTGTATATCTGGTCAGACAGGTCAACAACTAACATGGACTGGGGTCAGTGTGGAAAGGAGGGAGGGGGGCACCAAGATTGGTCAGCGCTTAGGGCACCCGTGAGCCTTAATCCGCCCCTGGGGTGGGATATCCAAGATACTAGCACCCATGGCAAATGAGATATCTCACTGGAACAAAGTTTGAGTCCAGTGGGCATCTTTAAGACTAACGAAGTTTTATTCAAGGTATAAGCTTTCGTGTGAACGCACGCTGTACATGCACACTTCTTCAGACTGTTAAACCTGGCAGGACACAGGTTAAAATTCTCCCACAGGAACAGTGGGAGAATGCAAGAATAGAATTTTTTTCACTGTATATAGACAATGTTTTATATATATATTTATACAGAGAGAGAGAGATTTTGGACAGGGCACTGGAGGCCGTGGCTGGTTGGTTGCAGCAGAGCCAGCTGAAACTAAATCCAATGAAGACGGAGGTCCTGTACCCAAGTTGTGGGGGTCTGGGATCAGGAATTCATCTCCCGACCCTTGGGGGCACCGCTGATGCCAGCGCCAAGGGTGAAGAGCCTAGGCGTGATCCGGGATGCCTCGCTTCCTATGGAGGCCCAGGCCACCACTGTTGCCAGATCAGCCTTCTATCATCTGCAGCTGGTCAGGCAGTAGGCTTGCCAAGTCCCCCCGGTGGGCGGGGAAACCCCGCCCCAGAGGCCTGTTCCCCGCCGCTGGCTGATTGGGCCCCGGGGGAACCCCACCACCACGTGCACATCACCAGGAAGTGACGTGACAACGCCGGGCACGCTGGGGGCGGGGCCACAACCATCCAAGGGAAAACTCTATGGTTTTCCCTCGGACAGTCATGGCCCCGCCCTCAGCGTGCCCGGCGTTGTCACGTCACTTCCTGGTGATGTGCATGCGGCGCGCACTCAAGCCGCAAGCCGGGAGTCCCCTGCTGCGGCGATTTTTTCACTTGGCAACCCTATCAGGCAGCTGGTTCCCTATCTCACCTCCCAGAACTTGTCTACAGTGATCCATGCAATGGTCATTTCCAGGCTAGATTACTATCACTCGCTCTACGTGGGGCTGCCCTTGAACCTGACCTAGAAACGGCAGCTGGTGCAAAATGTGGCAGCACGCCTACTTACTGTGACAGCAGTCAGCACGTGTTGTGCCAATTGCGCACCAGATCCAGTTCAGGGTTCTGGTAAAGACCTTCAAAGCCTTACATGGCCAGGGACCAAGATACCTACAGGACCATCTCTCCCTGTATGTGCCTCAAAGAGCTCCAAGAACAGCAGGCCATAATTTTCTGGTAGTCCCTGGCCCGAAAGACATCTGACTAGCCTCAATAAGGCTTTTTCTGCCCTGGCCCTGGCCTGGTGAAATATGCTCCCACTTGAAATCAGGGCCCTGTGGGACTTATTACAGTTCCGCACGGCCTGTAAAACAAAACTGTTCCACCAGGTCTTTGACTGAGACCACAGACGTCTAATTTATCTTGGTCTCCCCTGCTTGCACTGCTCGCACAATCTGTAAGAACGTAAGTGTAGCCAATGCTGGATCAGGCCAATGACCCATCCAGTCCAACACTCTGTGTCACACAGTAGCCAAAAATACCAGGTGCCATCAGGAGGTCCATCAGTGGGGCCAGGACACTAGAAGCCCTCCCACTTTTGGCCCCCCCCCCCGCACCAAGAATACAGAGCATCACTTGCCCCAGCCTGAGAGTTCCTATCTATACCTTGTGGCTAATATCCACCGATGGACCTCAGCTCCATATGCTTATCTAATTCCCTTTTGAAGCCGTCCATGCTTGTAGCCACCACCACCTCCTGTGGCAGTGAATTCCATGTGTTAATCACTCTTTGGGTGAAGAAGTTCTTCCTGTATCTGTTCTAACCCCATCACTCAGCAATTTCATGGAGTGCTCACAAGTTCTTGTCTTTTGAGAAAGGGAGAAAAGTACCGCTTTCTCTACCTGCTCTATCCCATGCATCATCTTACAAACCTCGATCATGTCACCCCTCAGCCGTCGTTTCTCCAAGCTAAAGAGCCCCAAGCGCTTTAACCTTTCTTCATAGGGACAGTGTTCCAACCCTTTTATCATTCTGGTTGCCCTTTTCTGCCCTTTTCCCAAAGCTATAATATCCTTTCTAAGGTGTGGTGACCAGAACTGCACACAGTATTCCAAATGAGGTCGCACCATTGATTTATACAGGGGCATTATACTGCTCGGAGTGCTTATCGTGTCCACTGTGATGTGACCTGCGCTACTCAAAGAGACCAACAGAGCATCATTAGAAAGAGGCTGCTATAAACTACCATCAAATTAGCACCCTTGAGGAGGGGCTTTGAACTGCCTGACTAGTTGCCATCGCACCCTGACTTCATTGTAATCTTGTTTTTAGATGTCATTTTATTCTTAACTTGCTTAAATTATTGTTTGCTTAATGTTGTGACCCCCCCAAGCCTATTTGCGGGGAGGGTGGGATATAAATCTATCTATCTGTCTATCTGTCTCTCTCTCTGTCTCTCTCTCTCTCTCTCTCTCTCTCTCTCTCTCTCTAATCTATCTATATCTATATATCTCTATAAATATCTATCTAGATCTAGATCTATAGCTCTCTCTCTCTCTCTCTCTCTCTCTCTCTCTCTCTCTGTATATATATCTTGCTCTCTCGCTCTCTCTCTATCTCTCTATATCTGCAACAGTTTACATAGTAATCCCCACAGAGCTGCGCCCTTCTAAATCCATTCAAATCTTAGCTTAGAGGCTTCATATCAAAGTTTAGAAGGATGTAGCTCTGCGTAGGACTGCAGTGTTAATGTGCTAGTTGTATTTTTTTTTTGTAATAAGAAGCTACTCTGTTTCATATAAATAAAATGGAAAAAAATACCTTTGAAGAAAGGGTGATTCTAATGCAAAAATGTTCATTTCAAAATTTAAACTATGATCTATGAAACCTCATGCTGTAATAACGTTTTGTAAGCCTTCAAAGTGCCACTGGATTTAAGTTTTCTTTCTCCCTCTGCTACCTTTAAAGCTGGCGAAATACTTTGGATTCCAGACTTTGGCCCCTTGCAGCTATGATGAGCCAGAGGGAAAACGTAACAATTCTGGATAAGACTTTCATTCTTGTATCCTTTTAAAATGGACTCCGCTTCAAATGTCTAATTACAACTTTGTAGAGTTAATGATCAACTGAACAAAGGCTTCAGGATGTCTTTGAAGTCATAACATCAAGCCAAAGATGATGAAGGAGGGTGAGGTTACAGTATTAACTCCACGGGGAACACAGAAAGGAGGCTGTAAAGGTGAAGAGGCTGGATTATGCCTTCTGGTTAATAAACCTGGCAACCTCTAGCTAATAAACCCGTTGCAGCGCAACACATACACAACACCAGCCAACACTATCCGTTACTACTAAGTACAGCTGATCATTATCTCAGTAAGTCAAGTGTAGTCGATTGAATGAACATCATGTAGTCATCTATGCCTATGTTGCCCTGGGGACGACCTATGCTGACCGACTGACAGAGGGAGTGTGATGTTTTGTTTTGTTTTTCCTTTTTTATTCATTTTAAAATAATCATTAACAATTAACATCAAACACATTAAACAAGCAACAACAAGATATAAGGATCAAGTAGCCTCAAAAGTCTATTATGTAACAGTAATTGTTTTCTTTTTCCAACAACCTCCAGTACCATTTATTTGGCATCCAAAGTGGTAGTGCCACTGTCTTGCAGTGGTTCTGTTCTTATATCCTAAGCAAGCAGAGGTCATTTTGGGGGGGATTGCGGGGGATCGCAGTTCCCCCGGGTGAGGTACGGGGGCGGGGAACATGATGAAGCCCCGCCCCCTGCTTCCGGCCGCCCCGCTTCCGGCCCTCATTCAGCCAGGAGGAGGCAGGAGAAGAGGGAAGGTAAGTTGTTTCCTCCTGCCTCTCCCCACCCCTGCCTGCCTGGGGCCAGGGAAGGCCTTCGCGGGGCTCGGCAGTGGAGCTGCAAGGCCGGCGGCAGTGGCCGGGACCATTGGGGGCAGGGTGTGTGGCCTTATGACACACGTCTGGTGATGTCAGGGGGTGTGGCCTTATGACAACTTCCGGTGATGTCAGGGGGATGGCATATGCTAATGAGTTATGCTAATGAGTTCCCCTAGCTCTTTTTCTACGAAACGACCCCTGTAAGCAAGTCTCTGAAAAAGGTGCTGAGACAGTGTCACTCTGGTTTTTTGAGATTCACCTTGTGCTCTTCTGCACAGTTGTATCTGGTTTCCCAGAAATTTTAACAACTACATGATGGGGGGGGGGGAGAGAAACTGCCTGGAGATTTTGAGCGAGATATTATCATATGACATATTATCAGACGACACTCTCCTCTATTTTTGTTAACAAAGCCTGATGCAGCGGGATAGGTTCTGAACACATATCTGGAGGTAGTGAGAGGACTGACTGAATGTAGGTAAATAAAGTAGAGTTCAATCCACGCAAAACAGAGGTATTAATAAGAATCTGTCTTATTTGGAAGTTGGTGTTCCGGATGGGGGCAACTACCTGAAGGATACAGTTGGGGGATGCTGTTTGACCCAGCCTTGCTACTGGATTCATGGGGCTTGCCAGCTATGTCCTCTCCGTGAGAAAGATAATTTGGCCAGTCGGGAACATGGCTTGGTAGTGGGTCTGCAACTCATCTGAAATGCAGTCACTTCACAAATAGTTGAAGTCAAAAGCTTTGCTGTAATTTATGAAACACAAGCCGATTTTCTTCTGAAATTCTCTTGTATGCTTTAGTAACCATTACATACTTGCCGTAAGACTGTGTCATGGGTCAGCCAGGGCTCAGCAATAGTGAGGACTACTCAGGAGAAGAGGAGCACCGTGGAGCCAGCCTTGAATTAACTGAAGTTGACCAGCAAGGGAATGAGATGCAGGCTTGTCAGGATTCACAGCCAACAGCTGGAGCAGAGTCACCACACCCTCCAGCCCTGATTCAGCAAGTGAACCTCAGTTAACTGTTCCCTGCCCACCATTATCTCCTACACCCTTAGAGCACTACAGACAGAGGTTGAGAATAGAACTACAGACAAGAAGGCGAAGTGCATGCCTCCTGGCCCAACACCAGTTGACAAAGATGAGTAGTTGCAGGATTACTTTTGAGCACCTGGCTGCAAGCATGACCCTTAGGCATGGGGCTATAAAAACCAGCCAAGAGAGGCTGTCAGGCATAAACACAATGTGTACAATAGGCACTAAGCCACTGACTCAGCCTTGCCTAATTCTTGGAAGCCTGACCTTGAACTGAATGACCCTTCCCTGCCTGACTTCTGAAACTTGGTACTCAGAGCCTGAAAGCCAGTATAGACTGCTTTTTTGTTTTTGCTACAATAGACTTGGACTGTGGTCAGACGTGCAGTTTGATACAGTGTGGCCCCGCTTCTAATTGATCCAGGGTTTTTTTTTGTAATGGAGAGATTTGATGAGACATCCCCCCTTAACCCACTTCAATGTGTTTTCACCCCATGGTTGACTGATCAGATGTCGCAGCAACGGAGTAGGGCAGTGGGTATTTTTTATCATTTGTCTTTTGAGCACGTGCTTATGAGAATCAGTGCTTCAAACTCCTGGCACAATGGCGGCAGCTGGTGGCCAGTGGGACTGCTGGAAGAAGGCTCCTGGGCTATGTAGTCCAGCATGGGGGAAGTGTTTTTGAAACTGTGTGTTTGAAAAATTCGACATTTCAAACTTTTCAAAGCCGGAGGGACAGAATAGAGAAGCCTCATCCATTGTCCTGTGAGCTGCTGATGTTTTTAATTAAAAGCTTGGAGCAAAGCTGGAGTCACAGGCATCATCCTCAGACTGCCCCCCCCCTGAAAAAAAAACTCATCTCTTTTCAAGTAATCCCTTTCCCATCCCATGTACCACAAAGCACAAAAGACAGCTGATATACACAGGCATCTTTCTTTGGACTTTAAGAAAAAAGAAAACACAGTGTTGAGAAGCTGTGTGTGTGTGTGAGAGAGAGAGAGCGCTGTGTGAATATGCAGTTATGTGCACATCACTAACTAGTAAAAAAAATGGCAGCTGAGAAAACAAGAGACCAGTCAGACCTTCCTGGTGGCTTGTATGTGCAAAAGCAATCAGACAACAGGAAATCCATTTTGAAGCCAGCTCAGCTCAAAAGGACCAGACGTTCACAGGCATCAAAGAAACACATGCAGTAAACACATGCAGTAAAGGGTTGCTGTCTGATGGGATACAGACGACTGGGGCACAACAGACAGATGTTGCTGTCTGATCGTGCATTTTAAATCTGGAAGGAAACAGCAATGGCAACGGATCAAACTGCATGTCTGATCTCAGCCTAACATGGTTATCCCACCGGATTCTGCTGTATGTGTAGGCCAGAAAAGAGTCCTCAAAAGGCAATCATGTATATATGTATCAGCCCTGAGCATAGTCTTTGAAATCTGCCCTTTTGTATTCATTCTTTCTCATCTTTAAAGAGACAGAATTCTGCTTTCATAGTATCATCTTCACCACAAGAGCGATGAACTAGAACATAATAGAAAGCATGGTTTGATTTGTCTGTTACTTTGCTTAGGCTCCGGTCACACGGGCCGGAAAATGTGGGGGGGAAGCATGGCTGTTTGCCCCGGGCTAAATAACCACGCGATTGCACGATCCGACGTCCCGTGTAACTCCCGTGGAGGTCCGAAGGTTAGGGGGGAGGTGCCGATCACACCACAGGCAACGAAGCGGGGCGGTGCGGCAAAGGGGGTTGTTTTAGTTTTGTTTAAACTGAAGTGTGCGCATGCTCCGTTGGGTGCTTGTGCGCATCCAGTGGAGACTTGGAAACAAAACCCCTTTTGCACTCCTCAGTTTCTGTTTCAGGTGAGTCTTCCGAGGGTCAAACGACACAGCCCCTGTCCCCCTATAGCCGCCCTTCCCCACTCCCTCAGCCGTTCCTTCAGCCCCCTGCCCCCTAACCTCCCCTCAACCCCCCCACTCCTCCCCGTCCTTCTGCCCTTCTCCCCTGACCCAAATCTCACTCCCAGCCCCCCCTTTCCTACATGTGCCACTGCGAAGGGAAGCCGCTTGAACAGCCTCCAGTCTCCCAAGGACACGGAGTCTCTCAGGACAAGGAGGGACTTTCCCCAGCCTCCCCTCCAATACCCTTGCAAGGAGCCCCCTTCCTTCGGCCGAGCCCCTCCGGCTGCCAGCAGCAGTGTCCTCCCCCTTGCTGACCATCTGGACTTGTCCCTCCCCTCGATGCATTGTTATCTCCCTGACTTTGCACCGTGAATCAAACGTCCAGCATCTGGAAATGGGGTGTTTTGTTGTTTGTTTACACAGTGTGCGCATGCTCCGTTGGGTGCTGTTGCGCATCTGTGGAGACTTGAGAAAAAAACAAAGCTGTTTGCGAGGGGACACGGGCGGGCGCAGGATGCCACGGGATTCCACCGGGAACACGATCACGCGCCTGCCCTTGCCCCGCAGTTTCCGGAAACTAGTACCTCCGAGGTACTAGTTTTTTGCCGCGCATCTTTGCCGGGAAGCCTCGGCTGAGCCACAAGAGTGCTACACTTCCCAGATGTGCCGGTGAGATCGCGCCCGGAAAATGCGCCTGACTTCCGTCTCACTAGCATGGCTAGTGTTCCGTGTGACCGCAGCCTTATATTATTATATATTCACACTTTGAAGCAATAACCGTTAAAAGACACAAAAACCAACAGTAAGCCATAAAACAGGAGGAATTAGCCCATTAAATAGCACTACAATAAATCTAAAAAAAAGTTTAAGTTACACAAAATTCACCACTGCCATAATATTCATCTCTATCGATATCAATGATGTCCAAGATTGGGGTCCAAATACTGAGGGGGTTATAAAATTCACATTCCGTCTCGTGAGTCGAGTCGTAGATCGAATATTTTTCCAGCATAAAAATGTCCCATGTTTTATATATCCATTGTGTAGATCGAATATTTTTCCAGCATAAAAATGTCCCATGTTTTATGTATCCATTGTGTTATCGTTGGTGGTTTAGGATTTTTTCCACTTTTGGGCGATAACGATTTTAGCTGGGCTATATATGATAATCTCACTGTCATAGCATGTTTACCAAGTTGCCAAATATTCAAACATTTTTTAATGTTATAGTAATCAAGAATCAATAGCTTAAAGCCAACGAATCTAGCTTAAAGCCAATAAATCTAAAAAAGAGTTTAAATTACATAAAATTCACCACTGCCATAACATTCATCTCTATTATCAAGAATCAATAGCTTAAGACCAACGAACCCCTTTCATGAGTCAGTTCCCGTATCCTACCACCCAACTGCAGCCCTGCACCACACTGTATATCATTCCCTCAGAAAATGACTTTTTAGTGAGCACAGTGCAGTAGTTCCAGAAAGGAGACACATCTGATAAAGTGAGCTTCCAGTCCACAGAAGCTTATGATGGAATACAATTTTGTGAGTGTCACAAGTATGCTGTTTGAAAGCAATCTACAGAAGAGATCCCCTAAATTTGTTATGACTTCAATAGACAGCATAAAAAGGCAAAGGTTTATTGGGAACACTCTGCAGTGTCAAGTATAGCACAAACACACAAGGAATCTTATTAATCCGACATACAAAACATACAATAATTTCTACTAGATAATCTAACTGTGAGTTGCTATGATCAAATTCACTAGAACCAAAACAAATATTTCACAGTTTCTGGGGACAACAGCAGTATGCAAGCAATTGGCTTTTGTAAAAGCAAAAACAGGCCCTGGTCACATGGAGCATTAGGCACGCTAGAGAGACGGAAGATAGGCGGATTTTCCGGGCGTGATCTCACCGCCACATCTGGGAAGCATAGAGCTCCTGTGGGGCACCTGAGGCTTCCTGCCGAAGATGTGGGGTAAAAAACTAGTACCTCCGAGGTACTAGTTTCCGGAAACAGCGGGGCAAGGGCAGGCGTCTGATCATGTTTCCGGTGGTAGTTCCAGCACCCGCCCATGCCCCCTCACAAAAAGGATTTTTTCCCCCCAAGTCTCCACGGATGCACACAAGCACCCAACGGAGCATGCGCACATTTCAGTTTTAAAAACAAAACACAAACCCGTTTTCCGCTCCGCTCCACTTCTTTGCCGCGTCTGTGATCGGCACCTCCCCCCTAACCACGGGAGCTCGACAGGAGCTCAACCCGACGCCTGATCGCGCAGTCGCACGTTAGTTTGCTCCGGGGCAAACAGCCACTCCTCCTCCCCGCATTTTCCTGCCCGTGTGGCCGAGGCCACAGTCAGGCAAAGCTGCAATACGAGACTGAGGTGACACACAAGTTGTGCATGCCTGATCTAAACTGAAAATTCAAGAAGCCACTTGTAGCCAAAAAAGAAAAGAAACTTGTGGGATTTTGTGCAGAAATAGAGGCAAGTTTTCCATTTAGACTATGACTGTTAACACAGATTCTGCTCTTCCATCCAGTCTGTCATTTGGACAAACCCCATGAAACTTGCACCTTTTAAGAATGTTTCATCAGTCCATGTTCATAGATTTATTTATTTTTTTACCATGAAAGAAATATAAAAACTAACAACAATTTATTCCGGCATAAGCTTTCATGAATCAGAGCTCTATAATCATCTGATACACAGGAGTGTAAATCCATCGGGCCCAATTTATACGCACACCAGAAGGAAGGAAGCAGTTACAGACTAACATGGCTGTCCATCTGAAATCTAGACAAATGCAATCAGGTTGGTGTTAGTGTCAAACTTCACAGATATTTATTAGAGCAAGGCCAAACCCAAAGGCAGAGGAACTATCACTTACCTCTAACCCCTGCCCTAGAGGTCCGTTCCCCGCCGGCGGCGGATCGGGCCCTGGGGGGAACCCCACCCCCAAAGCACGCGATGTGCACGTCACCCAGAAGTGACTCGAGCACGCCGGGCATGCTGGGGGCGGTGCCACAGTCATCCGAGGGAAAACTCTACGGTTTTCCCTCGGATAGTCGTGGCTCCGCCCCCAGCGTCCCTGGCATGATCGCGTCACTTCTGGGTGACGGGGTTGCGGCCCCCGCTCCAGTGCCGATCCGACTTGGGAACCCTACCTACCTCAACTGAATTTTACACCTGTAATGCTGGGTCACAGGGCTGATGTCAAATAATGATTCCCACAAACTACACCTCCCCCACCAAGCCGTTCCATAAAAATCAAAGACCCTTGTAGATATAATAGACCCCTTCACCGACTCAAAACAGAAAGTTTATTTTTACAAACATGATTTTTAGACGGGTTACCTTGAAGCAACGTCTTGTTTTCAAGTGGCTTTTATTGAAAAGAAAAACTACACTCGTCTGTCTAGACATATACATTGCCGAGCAGACTAATAGAAATAAGTGCATCTTTCATAAGATTTATTTTTTATAAACAAGGGCCAGGCCACCAGTTATATTCAATAAGTATGTTTTCATGTTTCAACATTCTTGCTAACCACACAACTCCCCTCTCCGCAGCTCTTCCTTTTGATCCTACTTTACTGCAAGCATTAATCACCTCTCTCCCCGCCCCCCAGGAGAATATATACATGAAGAGTCCAGCTCCACCAACTGTGCAAGGGGAACTGTTGCCAAGCCTGTCCTCTCCACGGATAAAAAGAGAGCCCAGATGAGAGCTTTACATTCACATCACCTAGACAGGGTACCTACCGATACACAAACACCAGCAATATAAGGTTTACTTTACTAGAAGGAAGGGGAGAGGAAGCGCGAGACGAAAGGAATCCAGTTATTTGGGGAATTCTGGAAGCATGCAGTCATTATAATTCATGTGTTGTTGATAATAAAAATAAGCCACCCGAGTATGGAATCGAGGTGTTTCTTTTCATCCACAGACATAAGAACATAAGAGATGCCAATGTTGGAGCAGGCCAAAGGCCCATCCAGTCCAACACTCTGTGTCACACAGTGGCCAAAAATACCAGGTGCCATCAGGAGGTCCACCAGTGGGGCCAGGACACTAGAAGCCCTCCCACTGTTGACCCCCCCAAGCACCAAGAAGACAGAGCATCACTTGCCCCAGAGCCCCTATCTATACCTTGTGGCTAATAGCCACCTATGGACCTCTGCTCCAGATGCTTATCTAATTCCCTCTTGAAGCCGTCCATGCTTGTAGCCGCTGCCACCTCCTGTGGCAGTGAATTCCATGTGTTAATCACTTTAGTTTTTTCCATCATCAAGATTTCAGGATAAATTCACTTAAAATCTACCACGCTGTGTTGTTTTGGTTGGTCTTAAGGAAAGGTGTTCACGGTGCTTTTGTTTTTGGATTTGCCGATGGACCGACATGGCTATCTCCTCTTCTTGCAGAACAAAGTTTGAGTCCAACGGCACCTTTAAGACTGACAAAGTTTTATTCAAAGGGTAAGCTTTCTAGTGCAGAGCACACTTCTTCAGACACTTTGGTGCTCTTAAAGGTGTCACTGGACTCAATCTTTGTTCTCCTGCTTCAGACCAACATGGCTACCCACCTGAATTTTTCCTCTTTTTGGTTCATTCAGCCAATTTATCACTTGATTGCCTATCTAAGGCCCCGGTCACATGGAGGATTTGCCGCGCTAAAGGCATGAATGTCAGGTGGATTTTCAGGGCACGATCACACCGCAACACCTGGGAAGCGTAGCGCACCCGTGGCCAACCGGTGGCATCCCGCCGAAGATGCACAGTAAAGAAGTATCTCGGAATGTGCACCAGTATCCGGAAAACGTGGGGCAGGGGCGGGCGTCTGATTGTGGGAGCGCTAGTATCCCATGGCATCCGGTGCCCATCCACGTCCCATCACAAACCAGATGTTTTTCATAAGCGCATGCGCACAAACATGTAACTGAAAGCAGTGCTGCTCCGCGGAACTGCGCATGCACACAAACGCGAAACACTTCCTGCGCCACTTCTTTGCCATGCTCCAGCATTGCCGTGTGATCGCCAGCTAACAGCTTAAGTGCAAGGCCTCGGGGGACCATGTGATCAGGCTACCGCACTTTATTTTGCTCCACTGTGAACAGCCACACCTCCCCTCGCGTTATCTGGCCCATGTGACCGGGGCCTGAATATGCAAAAGCAACAGGCCTCAAAGGTTATGGCCTCCTACCTTCTTAAGCCAATATCCCAAATTGCTAAAAAGGATAAGAGTTACGGTGCAAATTAGTGGCTGAAAGCTGTAAACAGAGATGTCTGCACCTTAAGTCTCACCTCACAGATAAGTCATTAGATAGCCTTCAAGCTACTCTTACAGCCTCAGCTCTCCATTGGCACTATTGGCTAGAGAGAAGGCGTTTAAACTTTAAACCCCTTCTTTTTTTGCTTCCTCTGCAAGCCCGCTGGGAGCTGGGGGTGGGGCTTGCCGCTACCGCCATTTGTGCCTGCTTCTTGGCTGTCGGAGCACTGCTCCGGCTCGCTCCGGCCCCAAATGACCCCTGCTCAGTACCTTGAACTGAGCCTGGTAACTGATGGGCAGCCAGTGGATTGAGCACCGAATGGGTGTGATGTGCATGTTTCACCGAGCTCCCGATAATAACCCAACTGCAGCGTTCTGTGATAGGTCCATCAACATTGAACAAAAAGAAGACAAACCTACGTGTCCATCCCACGTTGACACAGTTCACCCAAAATATACTTTGAAAACTTCTGTCCTGTTACAAATGAACAATGACTGGAAAGGAGATGGCAGGATGTCAACTGTCCGTCCCCTTCGGCTGCGGTCACAAGGCAAGTCTATAGCGATCTGTTCCCGCTATATTTTTGATTGGGGATAATTTTTTTTTTGCAGGATGGAATGATCACACATCCCTCCCCGAACCGCTTGTATTGCGCAATGAGGCTTCAGGCACTGTCCAGATAGCGTTAGCTGTGAATGCTCAGTGGAGCTTCCATGGACAGAGGTAGTATAGCACTGATTATCCAATGAAGAGGGGGTCACAGTAAAGCTGCCAGGCTTTTGAGTGTCTCCCCCCCCCCAGCCAGTCTGCTCCAGAAGAGCCAGTGCTGGGGGAGGTAGGCTCTCTGGGCTTGGCCAGGCACATCTACGCCAGCCCAGGCGAGGTGAAAAGGGAACATGCAGAGCCAGAGAGTGAGGGAAGAGAACTCAGATGAAAGTGCCTGCCCGCCCACCTTCAGAACACTTGTCTACTGGAGGCGTCGCAGCCCCCCCATTTGCTCCGAGCCCACTGTGGAGGGGGAGGGGCTGTCCTGCAGCAGCTGACCGGGTGTCTGCGGGGCAGATTTCCAGGTGGAGGTTCTTTCATAGGGCGGGATGGATCAGACCTGGCAGAGGCCAGTCAGCAAGAGGAGCCTTGCTAAAAACCTCTGAAAGAAAGAAATCCAGGGACCGATTGGGGGAGTGGGAGAGAGGAGAGGAAGAAGTCTATGTGCGCTTGAACGTTCATGCCATGAATATATCCAGTGCAGGACTGCTCATGCACACAATGGCGGAAGCTGGGGTGGAGGGGAACACATCACGAGAAGAGCATTCAGACAACATAATCACAATCACTGAGAGATGGCTGTCCAGATTGGTGAAACTGCAGATTCAAGGCGCAGATATCCGGAAAGTACTTGATTTTCCAGGTGATGGAAAGCTCACTAGGGAACAGGGAGGATTACGCAAGTGAGCCCACTTCGGTGCGGGAGACGGATGTGGGCGTCTGATCGGCAAATTTAAATGCAAGAGGGAACAGCGGTGGAACCCGATCAAAATGACAGTGTGGCCACGGCCTAAGTCTATGTCCTTGCTCTCCCGACATACCCTCTTGCAACCAATCCACATGATTTCCTCACCTCAAGGGTAAATCGCAAGCTCAAAAGAACACAGTCAGAGCTTCGGACCATATTAAACTGCGAAAGAAAACATAACGCTTCCAAAACTACCAAACAGTCCCTACTGTGCTGCCGTGATCGCTTCACAACAAACTGCCCCCCATTTTACAGGTGATTTGGAGACCTGTCTGCCTTTAGACATAGCTGTCAAACGGAAAACATGTGCTTTTGTTCTCTGAGAACAAAAGGAAGATTGTGAGAGGCACGTAAATGCTGAGAACTGTAGTAAAAGTTTCGAATGCCATTGTTCCATAAGCATTGTGATTTATGGAGTGCGCGCTCTCTCTCTCTCTCTCTCTCTCTCACACACACACACATATTGCAGCATTTGGGAGGTGGCAACACCTCCAGTGGTTTATAACAGTTTACTGTGATACAGTAAGATATATTTTCTCCTGGGAAAAGGCATGCTGGCAACATCAGCTGCACTGGTGCCCAACCCCCGGGGCAGAGGTACAGTTATCACACAGATGGCAAATGGCTGGGAAGAAAACAGCAAGAAAGCCCTGAAATAAGAGAGCCTTTACCTACCGCATCAAACCCTAGCCTGGGACCCAGATGCTATAATTTGAACACAGTGGCATCACTGTGAAACAACTGATAACAAGTGACAATTGGATTTATGATGTCAACCTCAATAGCAAACCGCCCCACAGTGACTCCAAGGCTCCAGAGACTAAAACAAACAGAATTCTCAAATAAAGCCAGCGGTGTTTTGAACTGTCTACCTCTGACAGTTTACTTGGCATAAATATGGTATGTGCATGTGTAACATTTTACCAACAGTGCTATATTGATTTTTTATATCTGGTTATCTGCGGTGGCTCAAGCGGTTAAGACGCTGAACTGCAGGCTGTGGAAGGTCGGTAGTTCAGCAGTTCGAGACCCGAGTGTGCCGCATGACGGAGTGAGCTCCCATCTCTAGTTCCAGCTCCTGCCAACGTAGCAGTTCGAAAGCTAGAAATTGTGGGAAGGTAACAGCGTTCCGTGCACCTTGGTGTTTAGTCATGCCGGCCACATGACCACGGAGACGTCTTCGGACAGCGCTGGCTCTTCGGCTTGGAAACGGAGATGAGCACCGCAACCCTAGAGTCGGACTCGACTGGCTTTCGAGCAAGGGAACCTTTACCTTTTTATCTGCTGAACAGTGGATTGATATGAAATCGTTTACAGATCGAGACTTTATCATTTTATTACTTCTACTGCTTTGATCATTTGCATTCTATTGGCCTAAGTCCCGTGCTGCGCAAGTGTTGAAAAGTAAAAATACAAAGGAAAAAGAAGATTTCCAAGGTTACGATTTGTAGTCCTTTTTGCGCAGTCCAGGCTCGTATATTACCCTGCAAAACAAGCTGCTCTAGGTGAATCATTTTCTTTCATGATATTCCTGGAGGTACTCCACGTTACTTTGTCCAGGTTCCAGTAGGATATTGTTTGGTGCTAAAATGAGACAGGGATGGATGGTTGCCTGCTACATAACACAGCAGCTTTACTGTTCTCTATCCCTTTAAAATGGGAGGGGACTAGGTGAACACACAGGTGCCGGAGAAGAGAAACTTACCTTCCATTTTCTTTTCCAAAAGAGAGCCTTGCCAATTTCGTTTTTGCTCTTGGCAGTAAAGCAGTGAAATTAACAAGAAACAGGGCTAACTGTGGTCTCCAGAAAAGGCCAGCAGAAGCCAATTCTGCCTGGCAATGTTATGCAGACACTCAGGCTGAAAAATCAATATTAAAAAAATAATAATAATCTAAGAAGTAAAGGTCCCAGTGTGAGACAAATGGGGCAATTGTGCTCCTTGATACAATTCATATACTAGGCACTTCCCAGATTGCATTTTCCCACCAATCTGCTTTGTGAGCTAGGGAAATGTTATACCAGGAACGGAAGAACATTCTCTAGTAAAGACACCTGGAGAGTCAAGAAATATTGGGATGTGAAGAATAATCTATTTTGCTTTGAGAACTATTAGAGATAGAAGGATATTTAGAGTTAGTTCAAATGTGTAAGAATAATAGTTTAAAGAAATGTTACCTTATAAGTTTAATTATTGATGTGGGGAGAAGAGAGAAGAAAATAGAAGATTTGGAAGGGAGGTGGGAGCACTGCGGGAAGCCAGAAAAGGGGAGATAGGGGGAGAAAAGGATATAAGATGGATGCTAAAATGTTATATTGGTTGACTTGATGTGATATCCAAATAAAATTGTTTAAAAATAAAAAAAGACACCTGGATAGTCCCACACACACAAACAAAACCCTACACGTTAAAAGAAAAAAAACAGAATGTGTGGTCCGAAATAATTAATGTTACATGCAAGAACACGATTTTCAGACCAATATCTGTATGTAAATTCCCCCCCAAATAAAAATTATTGTTCACACATGCACAGACAACACAACGTACCTATGAGGGCCGGGATGCTGCTTCTGCTCCTGTGGAGAGGCTTGGGGAAGAGAGAAAGAATGGGGGATTGGTGCTGGGGGGGGAGAAATGGAAATATGGGGGGATTGGCTTGGGGGAGAGAGAAAAGGAAGGAAAGGGTGTATTGGCTTGGTGGGGGGGGGGAGAAAGAGAATGAGAGAGAAAGGAGGAGAAAATGGCTTGGGAGGAGAGGGAAAAGGGGGCATTGGCTTGGGAGAGAGAAAGACAAAGAAGGGGAAAATGGCATGGGGGAGAGAGAAAAGGAAGGAAAGGGTGTATTGGCTTGGTGGGGGGAGAGAGAAAGAGAAAGAAGGGGGGGTTGGGTTGGGGAGAGAAAGAAGGGGGAGGGGGAAAGAAGCAAAGGTGGGGGAATGCCCCCTCCCCATAAGTTTCTTGTGGGTCTCCACTTGTATTATCTACAATCCATACTGGTTGCCAGATTTTTTTTCTGGAATGTGGAAGGTTCTGGTTTCAAGCTCTACATCCATGATACGATGAAGGAAGACACCGAGTAACATTTGTACAATCACACAGAATTTATTCCTTTTATGTTTTTATTCCAAACGCATACCGGAAACATTATTAATAGAAATGCTCAACTTTAGCTTTTTAAATGATTTCTCCCTCACTGGGGATCTTTAAGCAGAGGCTGGACACCCATCAGTAAAGGATGTTTTGGATTCCCAGCGCTGAGTGGAGAATTACTAGATGGCCTACGAGGCTCTCTCCCAACTCTAAAATGCTGCGATTCAATGGGAGAGCAAGTTAGGCAAGTGTTCAAGCTTCTCCCTTTGAAATAAAACAGTTCTCAACTGATGTTAGATCATACCAAAGCTCACACTGTTATGACACATGTTCCCAAACATGTGCTTGCTGAGGTAATATGACTGTGAGGCATGAAGCCCTTAAGAGGAAGGAGCTGTTTTCTCTCAAAAAGGCTTACTTCTGATTTTGGAAGATTTCCCTTGTAGTGTATTCAAAGCTGCCTTGAATGCATGATATGTTGTGAAACATCTAATTGAAGTGTAATGTAAAGCTTCGTCCTGGGCTAGGATCCAAATCCATCCAATCGTGTTACTAGCCCAGGAAGCAGCACCTAACCAATCACCTTCTAGTAAGCTCCCTGAGCGGGAACGTCCATGATTGGTCCTTATCTGAACAACCTTATTGGTTGGTATTTGTACAGTGGGTATGGCTACATTAGCCGGGAGAGTTTAAAAGCAGGACTTCTGCAATGTAAAAGCTGAACTGTTCTGTTCTGGGTATCAGCTGTTGATCCGTGTTGGAGTTGTGTTCGAGTTGAAGAATAAAGTTGTGTTCTTGCTGAATCACTCTCCGACTGCTTTGTTAAGTGAGCAACTTAACATCCCTCATCCGAGCGAAAAAATGATTTAAAGCGGCCTCATTAGAAGAGGAAAATTGTTTGGCTGTGAAAGAGTTAAGCACTCCCCATCTGCCCACTGATTCTTCATCAAAGTCCCCCCTACACACAGAGAGAGAGAGAGAGAGACATTTGCCTTATGAAGGAAAAGCCAAACAGTTTTCCATAGTCACATTTTGTCTTGGCTCTACAAAAAGAATAGTTTCTTCCCCTCTTCACAAGACAGTCTTCAGAACCTAGCTCCTGAACCTTTTAAACAGTAGCAACAACTTACCTTTCAAATATCAAAATACTTAAATTCATTCCACTTATTTTTTTTTTTAAAAAATCTATTCTGTGCTTCATTTTTCTCCACAGACCCATCAATATTCACTGCAGATAAGCAATTATACCACACCTGCAGTCTTCGAGGCTCTCTCTGCTCCAAGGGCCACTTAAAGCAATTCAATAGCCACCAGCTAGTGACAGCTGGCAAACCTAAACCCGCCTCCAGTAGTCTATCATATGTAATCAATTGCAAACAGAGCATCAGCAGGCACATCTCATTATTTCCTGGCTAATTCCCCCAAGGGAAAAAAAGCATCAGCCCTCAACTTTTCAGTCAGGATGCTGTAATACCCGCCCCAACTCCTCAATTCCTTTCTCCTCTCATTTTCATCAGTTCACTACGCTGCTTTGGCTTTGCAGCTTGATATCCGTTATGTTATGTCAGCTGTTACATTACGCTTACGACAATAGACTCCAGCTGGCTGAGGTCAGATGTAAAAACAAGGACCCAACAAAGCCATGGGCCCTCCAGTCATACTGAAATTGAGATACACACTGAATGTAGCACTTAATGACAAACTACTTCCCAGACTTTTGGACAAGACATAAAGGAAACACCTGTCACTGCAAGTGTTACATGCTAATCCCGATATGTTTAAAAATCCTTCTCAGTGTTCAGTTCTGCTGTACGCCAGTGTTTAACAAGCTCAGACTTCCCCTCCCTGCCAAGAACAGAAATATTTTGCTGTCTTCTGCTTCATATATAATAAGGTCACAACTCTGAAATAATTTCTGTGTGATATAAACACTCTCATCCAGATGCTCTTCTAAATTTATAACTCACAATCTATTATAAAACTCAAATAATCCTATAGTGCTGAAAGTACTTCCAGAATAAAAGCACATATGTTAATTTCAGAGGTCAAAGTTCAATCTAAATTTATTAGAGCATTATTTAATGCGCCTAAATGCACAGCAAATGTAGTTCTTAGGCAGGAGATTGGGGTGACAAAAATAGAAACGAAAATCTGGATTGCTTCAATTTTGTATTGGTTAAGAATGCACTTGAAGCCTACAGGCCTAATTCCATCTTTTTTAGCTGCCAATCCATATCCTGAATGGTCCTCCAAAATATTAGGCAAGCTTGGATCAATCGGGCTTCATCCTGCAAGTCTTTTGGAGCTTGGATTGACAAAAGCTAAATCTATAGTAACCCAACACCTAATAGATATAGAGGTCCAGACGGAAGAAGCGCTCTTACCCTTAAGATATAAAGCCTTAAAATCCTGGACAGGTTTTGCCCCCGCTCCATATCTTTCTAACATCATATATGACAGCTATAGATGGGTTTTTTCTAGAGCACGTTTTGATGCCCTGCCATCTAACTTGTTACAAGGAAGGTTTCGGCGCTGGCCTAGTTCCCAAAGATGTTGCCCGTGTACAAATCTTGAAATAGAGTCGGTCTCACATATATTGTTACATTGTAACTTTTATGCTATGGAGAGACAGCTGTTAATTTTTCCATTGTTGTCCAAATTCAAACCCTTGGATGTTCAGTTGAAAATTGCGGAACTGAGGATTTTAACGTTTTTGCTGGAAGACCGGATAGAGAGGATATCTTTAGCTGTGGCAAAATTTTGCTTTCTGGCCCTTAAAAAGAGGAAGCTTATACCCTAGTTAGTGATCTGATGACAAATTAGCGTTGTATTGGTGTGTTTCAATGATATATTGTATTGTTCCTGTATTCGTTTAAAGGTTTTATATATATTCGTTATATGTATTTACTAGCTACTTATGTATTTATTGTGTATTTTATTATTATTCTTGGAATCGTTCTATTGGCTGGTCGCTTGACCGTATTAATAAACTTGAACTTGAACTTGAACTAATTTCAGAGGTCTAAATAAACAGGGCTTCAGAATGATTTCTATTAAAAGTATGCTAAAAAAAAATCTAGCCCACGTGGCCATCTTTCTAGCTGCTGTGTAGCAACATACTTCCATTAAAAAGAAAAGATCTACATCCATACATCCCATGTGCCAATGTAAATCCAGTGTTATGTCTGTGGGAAAACTTTCTTAAAAGCCCAGACTTATTCACTGGATTTTATTTACTGAAAGCAGATTTGGTAGATCAAAGAGGACAGCGGAAATGCCCAAATTCAGCTGCAACCAAAAAGTGAGGAAATTTATCAACTAATTGTTACCACCAATGGTCTGCCTCGTTGTTTGGGGAAATTAGCTGTGTGGCAGCTAGAGGGGTACAGGGATCGCACACCAATTGTATACTAAGGTCCGGCACAGTAGGAAGACTCCAGATTTGAAGAGTAAATTAAATAGAATAATAATAATCATAATAATAATAATAATAATAGGAGGAGGAGATTAGATTTATACCCCACCCTTCACAACCCAAAGGAGTCTCAGAGCGGCTTACAAACTCCTTTCCCTTCCCCTCCCCACAACAGACACCCTGTGAGGTAGGTGGGGCTGAGAGAGCTCTTGACAGAAACTGCTCTTTGTCAAGAACAGCTCTTATCAGAACTACGGCTTGCCCAAGATCAGCCAGCCAGGTGCAAGTGGAGGAGTGGGGAATCAAACCCGGTTCTCCCAGATTAGAGTCCACGCACTTAACCATGACACCAAACTAATAGCCAACAGAGGTACCCTCCTCTGCCTAACACTCTTTTAAAATCAAGAAAGTTCTTTTTTAAAAAGGAGGGATTCAAAATGTCTAGAGTTCCAGGAGAACTTTATCATCCCCCCCCCCTGAAAATATACATCAGGTATTAAAAAGGGCTGGGCTGTAGTAAACTATAACATTGGTGCCAACAATAAGAGAAAAACAGCCCCTTTAATCAAGGCCCTGAAATAGACACCTTCACTGAGGTTTCACAGTACAAATGTCCTCCACTGGCCTATCCATCAAAGATGCTGTTTATGTGCAGATAAAGAAGTTGAAACAATCACACACATTCTTTTACACTGTAAACTATGGTAGATAGAGACACCAGCTAATTTTCCCTTTACTTGCCCAATTTAAACCCTTGGACAATTGCTTGAAATTTGCAGATACTGTGCTGCTGAAATATTTGTTGGAAGACACCAAGAAGTCGGTAATTCTGGTAGTAGCAAAATATTGTTTTTTAAGCAATAAATAAATGAAAGTTTTTAACAGAAAACACAGGCTAAGGCGAATTCTAGATAAGACTTAGAATTTGGGGAATAGAATTACGGTTTTAATAGGGGGTTGTGGCTTGTACTATGATTGTACTATTGTCTCTGAGTGTCTGTGATTGTACTATTTTACTATTGTACGATTTTACTGCACTGCTGCTCAATGGGCCATAATAATCAATTGGATTTGGAGTACAAATGTGATTTCATCAACAGGTTATAAAGCCAAATAGTTAACGGACTAAGAGGACAGGAATCAGCCCTTAATGCACACCATACAACTACAACCACACTTGTGGTGCACTCATAAACAGTTATACCCATCTAAATCCATTGAGATCAATGGGCTTAGAAAAGTATAATTCTTCTCAGGGGTCATTTCGTAGAAAAAGAGGTACAAGAGCTCATTAGCACAACTCATTAGTATAACTTATTTGCATATGCCACACCCCCTGACATCACCGGAAGTGTGTCAGAAGGCAACACCTACTGCTCAGGCTCCACTGGACTGTTTTGGATTGCTAGCTATTGGGGCGGGGGGGAGGAACGTGCAGATCTGTCCTCGCAGAGGAGGGAGAGCTTGTACCTGAATAAAACTTAGTCTTAAAGGTGCCACTGGACTGTTTTGGGCCAGGAGGGCGGAGGGGGGGCTCTGCAACTTACCTGGCTGCTTCTTGCTCTGACTGAGGGCTGCTGGGAACAGGGGGTGGGACTTGTTGCATGTGCCCACCCCCTGGGCTCTTTTCTGCCGGAGCTCCGCTCCTGTGCGCTCCTGCAGGAAATGACCCCTGATTCTTCTTATGATTTGACTGCTGGCATGTTCACAGCCCAAACAGTAGAAAACGAGACCGACGATAACGATCCTACAGCTCGCCACTATTATTAACTACAAAGACGCAGTGCAACGACAGGATGGAGGAAGCGAGGATGGTTGGTCTGGTCCGTGCAAAAGGCAGCTCATTGATTTCAAGATCTGTTACGTACGGGCTGCATTCCTTGTAAGTGTCAGTGTTACTACAGCTGCCACCACACAAGTGGGGGAGGGGAACGACACGGGGAATAAAATGTTAGGTCGACGTTTATACACAAATTCCGTGTTAATTTCTGCAGATCAATTCCTGTGCAGATATCATGCATATGGGTGGAGGGGGAAGCAGGCTGTCTCCTCCAGAGGAAACAGACCCCCAGTTGCACGATCACACCTCCCTTCGAAGCTGTAGGCACAGCCCGCCAGTGTGTGATCAGACGCAACTGTGGGTGGGTCGTTTCTGTTTGTGTGCTGTTTCCTTCCCATGTGCTTAAACAAGGAATCGGTGAACCGCACCTCCACACTGAGGGCTCCCTATGGAGTTTGCGATGGTAAACATACTGCCAAGGGGGGGGGACAATGGCACGGAGTCGGGACAGCCTGATCAGACCATCCCGACAGCATGAGAGCGTGCTGGAGCGATCAGGCAGGGGAAAGTCCGTCCGTGGCCTGTCACGACCCATTTCCAACCGGATTTTCCCTGGTGTCTTTTAACTCTGCCAGTTTGGTGTCGTGGTTAAGTGCGCGGACTCTAATCTGGGAGAACCGGGTTTGAGTCCCCACTCCTCCACTTGCACCTGCTGATGTGACCTTGGGTCAGTCACAAGCTCTGGCACAGCTGTCCTTGAAAAAGAGCAGTTTCTGTCAAGAATTCTCTTAGCCCCGCCTACTTCACAGGGTGTCTGTTGTGGGGAGGGGAAGGGAAAGGAGTTTGTAAGCCGCTCTGAGACTCCAAGTGAAGGGCGGGGTATAAATCCAACCACCTCCTCCTCCTCCTCCTCCTCCTCCTCCTCCTCTTCTTCTTCTTCTTCTTCTTCTTCTTCTATTGTAAGCCGCTCTGAGACTCAAGTGAAGGGCGGGGTATAAATCCAACCACCTCCTCCTCCTCCTCCTCCTCCTCCTCCTCCTCTTCTTCTTCTTCTTCTTCTTCTTCTTCTTCTTCTTCTTCTTCTTCTTCTTCGGAGCAGAACAGGTTGCCGATGGCCATGGGGCACTTCCCAGATGTTGTTGTCTGATCGCACCCTTGAAATCCACCCGGCATTCACGCCTATGTCGGGTCTAATTGTGCGTATGATCGCAGCCTCTGTGTACTCCCTAAACCTACCTCATCTCTGCAATCTGAATAGGGTATGCAGGCCCAGCTGTGTGAAGAATAATGGACTGCATTTAAAAAAAATGAAATAAGCAAGTTGCAAAGTTCCCAGTACTGATAAGAAGAATACCTTACATTACCACTCTAGTTCCATTCAGTGATGGGGGAAGATAGAAGCTGTCCCCCATTATATGCAAGTTAGCTGAACCCATTCAGATAACAGTTCCCCCACACACACACTCTAGAAAGGGGGGGGGGAAGTCTCTTGGGGGTGGTGGTTGACATTGGGGAATTTCAGACAGGCGATAGATTCCAGAAGGGAACCGGTTCTCAAACGGGTTCTGGTCTGTCATTTCAGACAGAACCCGTTTGAGACCCGGTTCCCTTCCGGAATCTATTTGCCATTTCATACACAAATGCTTCAGTCCTGTTTAGGAACCGGGACTGAAGCGTTTTACCTGTCATCCACTTCCAAGTGGTCTCCAGTGCCCTCTCCGGGTTCCGATACGCTTTATTCCCGCCTTTTTTCGCCCGCGCGGGCGATCTCCGGCTGTTTTGGTTTTTTTGAATGTTTGATTTATAGCATTATAGCGCTATAACGTTATAAAGGTATAACGGAATAGCATTATATCAATCCCATTGGAATCAATGGAGTGTTTTGTTATACTGCTATAGCGCTATAGCCCTATAAATCGAACGTTTTTTAAAAAAATCGATCACCCGCACGGGAGGAAAACGGCGGGAAAACAAAGCGGTACAAGTCTGAAATGCCAAACCGCTTCTGATCCAGCTCATTTCCGGTAGGGGCAAGCCCTGTGTGAAATGGCAGCCCTGTACCCATTCACTTCAAAACGGATGATTGCCGGCTTGAAACCAGGTGAAACTGGGTAATGTGAAACTCCCCATTGAGACTGCTCCAGGTACTCTTCAATGCAACACTGAAAATATCCAGCTCTGCCACACACACAAATGTTAATATTAAAAACAACAATGAAGAGTAAACAAGAAAGGCCTTGTATGCACCTTGATATCAACATTTAAATAGATTGTGGCCCCAGTCACATGGGCCAGATAACGCCGGGGGGGGAGGCTTGGCTTTTCACGCTGGCACCATTTAACGTGCCAGAACGCGATCAGATGCCACCGCGGCAAATCGGGGTTTTGTTTGTCAGAGCGTGTTTCCGGCGGGCGTCAACACAGCGAGAGGAGCGCGCTTGAGCGATCACACGTAGGTATTCCACCGACGGCCCGTAGCAAACCATTTGCTAGTAGGCTTTCCTGGGTATTTCTTAACTCCGGATCTTTGGGCAGAGGCTACGGGTTGGCAATGGCCGGCAGGGCTCTTTTTGTAGCAGGAACCCCTTTGCATATTAGGCCACACATCCCTAATGTAGCCAATCCTCCAGGAGCTTACAGAGCTCTTCTTACAGGGGCTACTGTAAGCTCTTGGAGGATTGGCTACATTAGGGGTGTGTCTCCTAATATGCAAATGAGTACCTGCTACAAAATGAGCCCTGGAATGGGTGTGCTACGCTTGCCAGATGTGCCCTTGTGATCACGCCTGTATGCTCCGCCCGACATTCGTGCCTCTCCTGCCACAAATCCTCCGTGTGACCAGGGCCTGCAATGCCCTGCATAAGCAAGAGTTAAACTGCAGAGGAGAGAAGTAATCTAACACATGTGATGTTGCATGTGAGTTATATATCCACTCCAAAAAAATGTACCCTTATAATTCTGGCACCAAAACTGACAACAAAATGAGATCCCTGAGAGAACAGCCTTTTGCAGGCATACTCCATATCCCTTCGTCCAGGAAAATGTTGAATCCACTTGGATCGTGCGCTTGGATTTTCTTAGATCATGCTGAGATAACAACATTCTGCTGCGTCTTGGCACCGTAAAAGCCCTTGCTTATGAAAAGAAAAGAAAAACATAGTCTCACGGGGAGAATACGTCCTCGAATTTACTTTTTCCATCGTTTAAATATTGAACTCTCAAACAATTTTACACAAACATGCCTCATTCTCCTTATGAGTCATGTCCAAAACCCTCTTACACCAATATTTTAAAAATGTGAAGTGCACATATACCCCATTCCGTGGCGATCCATTCACTTCAGTTTGTGTTGAGTCATTGCCAGCAGAGAACTATAAACCAAAATCCTGCCAGCACCGCCACCTAGTGGCGCACAATTAATACTGCAGCCTCTTGTCTATCTCAGGTTGCTAAAAAAAATAATTAACAAACCTTCACCTTGTCGCTGTGCATACAAATGTCACAAGCAATAGCTCTTAAACTCCTGTTCTAGATCAGCATTTCCCACACTGGGGCCAAGTAACCCTAGGGGTCCACACCCCTAGGTGTGGGTCTTTGTGAGTCTTTGGCTCATGATCTGTAGGATTCTGGCCATTGCCTTAATTATGTCACCAAAAAAGTCAAAAGGGAGCTGGTATGGCTACAGTGTGATGAAGAAAGTCCCCGGTTTAAAGCTTGCTTCAGCTACGAGTTCACTAGACAGCCTTGGGCAATTAACTATTGGCTCAAACTCAACTCCGCCCTCCCATCTGTAATATGGATGAATTAACAGTAACCTAATTTACAGGACTGTTGTTGCACGGTATACTGAGAGAATGTATGTGAGCCCTCTGAATATTTATTTATTTAAATTTGTACCCCCACTCTCCCCGCCAAGGCAGGCTCCGGGCAGCTCACATAATAAAAGCACAACAACAATAAATATCCTAGAACTCTAAAAAACAATCCATCAAACCATTCGTTCACAATTCATTAAAACCAACTTACGTTATATTAAAGTGCTAGCAGTTAACTTATAATACCAAAAGATGGTCTCAGACATTCTTTAAATTCACTTGCTATTCAGCTCATTGGTCGTTCTCGGTTTCGGTCGGCGAGCACAGCCTATCACTAATAGACCAGGCACTAGGCTTCTGTTCTTGTTAGGCTGATGGTAATAATGATAATAGATGGTAATGCTGGTAGTCTATTTTTGTAGCAGGGACTCCTTTGCATATTAGGCGACACACCCCTAATGTAGCCAATCCTCCAAGAGCTTACAGTAGCCCCTGTAAGAAGAGCTCTGTAAGCTCTTGGAGGATTGGCTACATTAGGGGTGTGTCGCCTAATATGCAGAGGAGTGTGTCACCTAATATGCAAAGGAGTTCCTGCTACAAAAAGAGCTCTGCTGGTAGTGATGGCGGCCCCTAATTGAAGGCCTGGTGGAAGAGCTCCGTCTTACAGGTCCTGCGGAACTGCAAAAGGTCCCGCAGGGCCCTGATCTCGTCCAGGAGCTCATTCCACCAGTATGGAGCTGCCACCGAGAAAGCTCTGCCCCTGGTTACAGCTAGCCTGACATCCTTGGGCCAATTGGTTTTGTGACCCTGACCAAAGTGCTCTCTGGGGTATATATGGGGATAGGCAGTCCCCTCAGGTATGTCGGACCCTGGCCATAAAGGGCTTTAAAAGTAAGAACCGGCACCTTGAAGCGAATCCGGTATGCTATTGGCAGCCAGCGCAATGCCTTCGGGACAGGCAGGATGTGTTCCCTCATGGGGAGACCCATCAGACGCCTGGCTGCAGCATTTTGCACTAGCGGCAGCTTCCAGATTTGCGACAAGGGCAGCCCCGTGTAGAGAGCGTCACAGTAGTCTAATCTCAAGGTGACCATCGCGTGGATCACTGTCGCTGGATCGTTGCGTTCGAGGAAGAGAACCAACTGCCTGATCAGCCAAAGATGGTAAAAGGCCGACTTGACAGTGGCTGCTACCTGGGCCTCCGTTGTTAAGGAGGCCTCCGGGAGCACTCCCAAGCTCCGAACCGCCGGCGCTGGCACCAGTGGCGCCCCATCGAAGGTCGGGAGTGGGACCCCTACCCCCGGACCGCCCTGACTCAAGCACAGGACCTCCGTCTTCATCGGATACCATTTCAGGCGGCTCAGTCTAAGCCAACCCGCCATGGCTTTCAAACCGCTATACAGATGCTACAGTAATGCTATATTTTTAACAAAATCCTTGTTCGGTAAAACTCACATCAAAATTACCTTTTAGCCCTAGCAGGTTTGCCGTCTCTAAGACCTCATATTAATCACGGTATCAAATCCTAAACTCCTATGTGGGGTGTCATTTAAAATAATCCAAGGCCATTTGAGTCACCGTTGAATCAAATTTACATTAATTAGCATTAACATACTGAGCCAGTTATGGTACTGGGGGTAGAGCGTCAGACTAGAAGCCGGGAGACCCAGGTTCAAAATGCAGCTCTGTCCTGGAAGCTTGTTGGACAGCTACCTTGGACCAGTCACACACAGTCTCAGCGTAATCTATCTCACAGGGTTGTTGTGAGGGTTAAACAGGGAAGAGGAGAACAATATATGCCACATTGGGTCTCCATTGGGTAGAAAGGAAGGGTATAAATGAAATAAACACACACACTGTTTTGGGCACTTAATGAACTGGTATCTCATCTAGGCTGATTTTTTTTTTTAATGTCTGAGTATACTCTTTATATGGAGCTGCGGTGGCTCAAGTGGTTAAGACGCTGAACTGCAGGCTGTGGAAGGTCAGTAGTTCAGCAGTTCAAGACCCGAGTTGCCGCATGACGGAGTGAGCTCCCGTCTCTAGTTCCAGCTCCTGCCAACCTAGCAGTTCGAAAGCAAGAAATTGCAAGTAGATAAATAGGGACCACTTCGGTGGGAAGGTAACAGCGTTCCGTGCACCTCGGCATTTAGTCATGGAGGCCACATGACCATGGAAACGTCTTCGGACAGCGCTGGCTCTTCGGCTTGGAAACGGAGATGAGCACCGCAATCCTAGAGTCAGACTCGACTGGCTCTCGAGCAAGGGAACCTTTACCTTTACTTTATACTCTTTAGGATGCAAGGAAGTTCAGATTCAAGAAAGTGCCCCCCCTTCCGTTTACCCGTAACAATACAGGTCACCACACTGTGTAACCCCTCTGGGTTTGTGGGAAAAAAACACACAAAAACAATAGTCCTGATACTTTTCCAGATACTCTTCCTGTTGTCTTATCCCAATCACCATCACAAGATTTCGTTTCCTTTTCCAGCTATGGTGCAAGATTGTTGTTGTTTCCCCCCCGCCCCCCTGCCTAACACCTGCTAATGTTTAAAAACTTGCTTCTTTTTATTTTATAAGATTGGTTTCTGCCTTTTTGCTTCTCCCAGAAGCATCTACAGCAAGTGTTGCCATCCATTTACATTATTCACAGTCAGAGCAGTGAAAATCTGTTGTCCTCACACTCCTATATATATATATTTTTACACAGATGTGCCATTTCCCCTCTTCAGTCTTAAGAGAATTCCCAGCAACAATAAAGTTTACATTTTTAAAAACAAGACCTCCCTTCTGCAAATAATGGGGAAAACAACCATACTTTTAGCCCTCCGCCCAGAAGGGTAAAATCAATATTGCCCAATCAGCTGCCTAGAAAGAACACAGTTAACAGAACAGAACAGAATATATTTCACTTCATATTTAACAGAACTGCAGACGGCCTGGCCTGGTACAGATAATGGCAAAAATTTATCACACTACATCTCACACAAAACAATATTCAATAAATGTTGCCACTAATATCTGTACAGGAGCCAGAAAGCACAAATGCAAGACAGGGCAAAAACAGGATGTAAATGTTAAATTGGCAGTCACCAGCCCCATCTCACATGAGAGAAGTTTCACTCTCTCCATGGTCAGAAATAACTTGCCAAATGCTGTCTTTATGGACTATCCTCTTAGCCTTAATACACATGAGCAAGCTGGCAATTTCCTTCCCCATGTAAACAACAGAAAACACACTAGCACTTGTCACTTTTTTACTTGCAACAGTTTATCATCAGCTCCCTAGAAGAACAAACAAGCACCCAAAGTTACCTTTGTACAAACATACTGAGCTGTACCTAAACTGCTTAAAAACTGACTCTCTTATACAAATGAGTGTGGATTCTGAAAGCTGATCCCCGGGAAAAGACAGGCCAAGATTTTGTCAACGTTAAATATTAATAACATATATAATGACAAACACCCAAGGTACACAACAACTGCAGGATTAAGTGCCTGAAGAATAGCCAGTCAAATGAAATATAAATGTTGGCTTGCCCCAAGAAATTAAGTCAAGTAATATAACACCAGTCACTCCTACTGAAAAGCTTTCAAAAAGAACAGAACAGCCTGGGCATGGTTATTTCTCCTGCTATCATGAGACACTCCTATTCAGTTCACCTAGGACACAGTATATCTATGGAACACTCTTTTTTTTTGGTATGAATACTTAAACGCACTCAACAAAGAACAAGTTTAGAGTCCAGTGGCACCTTTAAGACCAACAAAGGTTTATCCAAGGTATAGCTTTTCTCCGGTTTTCTTCCTCCAAGTACTTTCAGTGGAATAGTTAGGAAATTTGGGGGAGCCCCCGAACAAAATAACAAGCAACCCCCCCCCCTTATGAAATATTTTCCTTCAAAATAAGTGAAATGCTTTTTAAGACAAGGTTTACACAACCTTTAAATTTTGGCTGTGCCTTCATTTCAGATGTGACTCAAATAGTCTTGTGGTACAGCAGTTCGAGACCCGAGTGCCTCTAGTTCCAGCTCCTGCCAACCTAGCCGTTCGGAAGCAAGAAATTGCAAGTAGGTAAATAGGGACCACTTCGGTGGGAAGGTAATAGCGTTCCGTGCGCCTCGGTGTTTAGTCATGCCGGCCACATGACCACGGAGACATCTTCGGATAGCGCTGGCTCTTCGGCTTGGAAACGGAGATGAGCACCGCGACCCTAGAGTCGGACTCGATTGGCTTTCGAGCAAGGGGACCTTTACCTTTACCTTTACACATGTTAACAGAATCCCATCTATCGACTTGGTTGATTAATATAGAGGGGGGGAATTCTATAATTGGCTTTCGTTTTGACGATTTGGTACCTCTGTCTGAGCAGAAGGCTTTTTCCTTACTCAAACAAAGACTCCTTGACATAGAGGTGCAAGATCTGAGAAGACTTGCGCACAGACACTGCTCTCCCTTGAGAATGGGACTCTCCTTCAGCCACATTTCCTCAGGATATCTGGCTAGACTGATTCAGCCCCATCTCGGTTTGACGTTCTTCCCTCAGCTGTTTTATTGGCAAGGTTCAAGAAAATTCCCTATAAAGATAGATTGTGCCCATGTGGGATGGGGGAAATTGAATCTACTGGACACGTGCTTTTGTACTGTAAATTCCACTGTGACATCCGTGTTGCTTACATTGAACCTGTGATGGACCCCCTTTTGGGACGATCTTTATTGTCATTTCTTTATTGTCTTCTCATAATATAGAAATTCTTGAACCTGTAGCAAAAAATTTTATGAGGTATGCTGGGGAAGGTCAGTAGTTCAGCAGTTTGAGACCCGGGTGCCGCATGATGGAGTGAGCTCCCATCTCTGGTCCCAGCTCCTGCCAAACTAGCAGTTCAAAAGCAAGAAATTCCAAGTAGATAAATAGGTACCACTTCGGTGGGAAGGTAACAGCGTTCCGTGCGCCTTGGTGTTTAGTCATGCCGGCCACATGACCACGGAAATGTCTTCAGACAGCGCTGGCTCTTTGGCTTTGGAACGGAGATGAACACTGCAACCCTAGAGTCGGACTCGACTGGCTTTCGAGCAAGGGAACCTTTACCTTTAGGAGGAGAGGCTCATATTAAGGTAATTTGGAATGTACTACCCCCCTCCTGCTATCTTGAGACGCTATGCTGCACATTGTATTTTATGTCTCATGCCAATAAAGGTATTGTATTTGTATTTGTAAAACAAGATTTAATTAAAAGTACAGGATAAAAGCCTGAGGACTCCCTCCCCTCCCTATTTTTTCACTGGAAATCATGGGAGCACTTAAAAAAAAACCCTCTTTTTCCTTTTGGGATGAATTAAACTCTTTTTAATACAAGATTTTACTCACTCAAAAATGTATAGTACAAAAAAGTCTGAGGACTTTAAAAATTTTCTGTTAAAATTGGAGGTTTGGGGGGAACACTAGGGAAAAAACTCCTATGAGATATATTCTTCCTTTTGGAAATAATGAAATGTGCTAAGAAAAACTAGGCTGCAGCAGTTTGTTGTTCTCTTGCTTTAGCATTGGGTATATTTGTAGACGTACTTGTTGAAAATTAAATTATTTACAAGTGGGAACCCACAAGGACTTGCAGGAGGCATCTCACTTCCCCCTCTCCCACTATTTTCTCTCTCTCTTTCCTGAAAGTCCCCATAGTCTCTCCTCTGATCTCTGTCATCTGTAATTCCAGATGAACTCCAGCTCGCACCTGGAGGCTGGCAACCCTAGTTCCCAAGGAGGAAATGGCTGCTTTGGAGGGTAGAGTTTATGGTATTATACCCAGGGGTCATATTGTAGAAAAAGAGGTGCAGGAGCTCATTAGCATAACTTATATGCCACATCCCCTGACATCACCAGAAGTGTGTCAGAAGGCAACACCCACCGCTCAGGCTCCACTGGACTCTTTTGAATTGCTAGCTATTTGGGGGGGGGGGACACGCAGATCTGTCCTCACAGAGGAGGGAGAGCTTGTACCTGAATAAAACTTGGCCTTAAAGGTGCCACTGGAGGGGGGGGCTCTGCAGCTTACCTGGCTGCTTCTTGCTCTGACTGAGGGCTGCTGGGAGCGGGGGGTGGGGCTTGTTGCATGTGCCCGCCCCCTGGGCTCTTTACTGCCAGAGCTCCGCTCCTGTGAGCTCCTGCAGGAAATGACCCCGGATTATACCCCTCTAGGTCCCTCATTCCTCAAACTCCACCCTCCCCAGGCTCCTCTCCCAAATTTCTAGGAATTTCCTAAACTTTCCCCCTCATATCCTCTTCCTACCTAATTCCCTCCTCCTCAGCCATTCAGCAACCTATCTTTTATCTGCCTCCCAAATTCAGCTATATTTAGTCTTTACTTACTTTACTTAATCCACCTTTCTCCACTGTGGGGACCAAAGCAGTTTGTACAGTTCCGCAGGGCCTGAAGACAGAGCTCTTCCACCAGGCCTTTGATTAGGAGCCGCACCAAACATCTGGGAAGTGACCCTGTGCCCTGGCTTACAACCTACAGCCTGTCTCACCACATACATAATCTGTCCAATTGAGCTGGTGTGAGAATACCATTTAGACTGTCACCTAAGTAATACTGTTTAACCTTGAAATTTCTGCTCTTGCACTTTACTTGAATATTGTTCCGGCACTTTAGGATAACTAATATTTAATTGTTATGGTGTTTTTATGAATGTTTTTAATTGTACTTATATATGTATTTTTATGTAAGCCACCCTGAGCCTGCCTTGCGTGCGTGACTGAGACCTGGGTGCAAGATGGGGAGACTGTAGCTCTCTCCCAGTTGGCTCCTCCTGGGTACTCGGTCCTTCACCAATCCTGTACTAAGGGGTGAGAGGGAGGAGTGGCGTTGTTCATTCGGGAGAGTTACACCTTCAGAGTGCTCCCGCCACTGAAACTCACGAGCCTACAGTGTGCTGGCTTTGTCTGGGAAGTCGGGGAGAGTTTGGCTATCTGGCTGATGTACTGACCGCCCGACGCACCGGCAAGTAGCCTGCCATCCTTGCTGGAGGCGGTATCAGGCTGAGTGCTTGAGCACCCTCAACTGTTAGTCTTGAGTGATTTCAACGTCCATGCTGATGACGCGACCTCCACGCAGGCAATGCACCTGGTGTCATCCATGGCAGCACTGGGACTCTCCCAATGTGTTACGGCCCCCACTCGCTGAGCAGGGCACACGCTCGATCTGATCTTCGAGCGGGGGTTACGGTGGACTGGATTACGACTACGGCCGTACCATGGTCGGACTATCATGCCCTGAAGGTCCATGTGAACATGCCACGCCAACCCTGTTTGGGCGGCGAGCATATTTTAGCTCGCCCATGGAGCCAAATGGATCCTATGCAATTCCAGATGGCCCTGCAGGATCCGATACCCCCTGGCGGCTCGTTGGATGAGCTAGTCAAGGACTGGCAAAACCGACTCTCGGCGGCCATCGACGAGATCGCTTCTCCGCACCCTCTGCGCCCCCGTCTAAGACTTGCTCCATGGTTGTTATGTATTGGTATACATATGTCTGAGCTTGAGTTTCAACCCCTCTGTAAGCCTGGTATTGTAAACTGCACAGTCTGATTGGCTGCTCTGCGAAGTAGTCCAATCAGGGTACAAGAAAGGCTCTGGAGGGAGAAGCATTCATTGGTCGTTATGTTACTATTCTGATTGGTTCCTAATTCACAGGGGGGCATGGTTATCCAAGTCCGGGTAGTTTAAAAGAGAGCCTGTTGCTCTCCTGTTTGTGTTCGTTCTTGTCTTGTTCAAATAAAGCTGAATCACTTGTTAATGAGCTGCCTGAAGTCTCGTACTTAAGAATGGTACACACAGGAGCTGAGGGCGATGAAGCGGGAGCTTAAACGACCAGAGAGACAATGGTGTCGCGCTCTCGATGAAGCGGCAAGAGCATCCTATAGGACGTTTATGAGATCCTATGAGATAGCAGTCAAGGCTGCGAAAAACTATTTTTTACGCAGCTACGATCGCGTCTCCGAGCTCTCGCCCGGCCCAGTTATTTTATATATGTTGTTAGCCACCCTGAGCCCGCCGAATGGCAGGGAGGGCGGGATATAAAAGTAAATATAAATAATTTTTAAAAACGAATGAATGAATGAATGACAGATATTATTCTCTTCTCCTTTTTATCCACACAACCACCCTATGAGGTAGATTAGGCTGGAAGCCTGGAACTGGTCCAAAAATCATCCAATGAGCTTGCACAGCAAGATAGGGATTCGAAACGGGGTCTCACAGATCATACTCTGAATCTCTAACCACAGCACCACGCTGGCTTCCGTAGAGCGGCTGCTGTTGAACGGTAGCAAGAAGCCAGGTCTAGGTCAGTCATGCAAGTCAGATGGTACCAAGTCACTCAAGTTGCTTCCAGGCCTGGGGTTGGCCAACCTCCGGGTGGGTACTTGAAACATCCCAGAATTACAACTGAACTCCAGAGAACGGAAATCTGTCCCTCTGGAGAAAATGACTGCTTTGGAGGGTGGACTCTGTGGCATTCTATTCAGCTGAGGCCTTTCCCATTCCCAAACCTGGAGCTGGCAATCTTAGGCTCAGGCCTGGCCTCTCCCCCTGCCTCTTACTGAAAAAGCCAAGCTTGGAATACTGTGGTTGCCTAGGAACAACCAGTAAAGGAATTTGTTGCCTAAAACTACAGGTGCTCCTTTTATCATTTTTGGATTTTTTTTAAGCTGCCCAGAGGGGGGGGGGAGGAGGAGGAGGAGGGAGAGGGAGGCATGATGGTACCTGTCTCTGTTCTCAACCGATGGCCCGTTGGAGCATCTCTGCCTTGCAAGCCCTGCGGAACTGCATCAGGTCTTGCAGGGCATGGATGTTATTTGGCAGAGAGTTCCAGCAGCCAGGAGCCAGGACTGAAAAAGCTCTGGCCCTGGTTAAGGACAGCTGGATGTCTTTGATGACTTGATGTCAACCCTCCCCCCCAAACCCCCCAAAACTAGTCCACTGAGCTTGGGTGCTCCGTGGAAGCAAAACAGGCACGGGCAGCCCACCTGGATCCTGCAGAAGCTTCTCTGAGCTTTCAAAGGCGAAAAGCAGGACTTAAGAGAAAGCAGCACGCACATAAATAAAATGTGAACAAGCCAGTGTGTTACATAGCCCATTTGGGCCTGTTCTCTTGTGAAGAGTAGATGGCGGGATTTGCATTTCTTCGCCTGAGGCAACGGACACAGTATATGTTCATTTTCTCAGCTCCTTGGGTTTTTACATGTGTACAGGTGCAGCTGTTTGAGCCGCCTCTGCCAGATGTCAGTCCACAAGCGGCTGGTAACTTTTCCACAGACCAGCTGCTTCCCAGTGGTAAGAACAGGAGGAAGCGAACATCCCGAAATATGCTGCCGCTTGCAGTGCGCACCACAGACCAAATCAGGCGTGTGCTTTAATTGAAGATACGCTGGGGTGTGTGGTCAGGAAACAGAAAAATGGATAACAAGAACAATTAGAAGAGCCGTTCTGATACTTTTAAGTCGGTGGGGAATGGAAAAGAAAGGTAACAGAGAGAGAGAGCTTATGTTCTTGAGAGAGAGAGAGAGAGAGATTTCACATTCTTATGCAAACCTAGGGCCCTTTTCTGGTTTGCAGAAAGATCTTTCTTCCTCGTTAACAGCTCCAGTCACCAGATTTAAGTAGCCAAAGATATCCCAACCTCACTATTAGAATATAAGATACTTTTTGAATTCCACAAATATGCCAACTAATACACTGAAATGCTAACAAAGTTCTAAATGGTGCATGAGATGGTGCATGAGATGGTTAGACAGTGTCATAGATGCAACGAACATGAAGTTGAGCCAACTTCAGAGGATGGCGGAAGACCGGAAGGCCTGGCGTGATCTGGTCCATGGGGTTGCGAAGAGTCAGACTCGGCTGTGCGACTGAACAACAACAACATTGTTCAATTGGCAAATTAGGTTTGTGTTGATAGGAAAATAAACACTAGATATATTTCAATGCCCGCAATCCCCAACAGATTTTTTTGGTATGACTTCAACATTTCTGGAAATTTAAAATCTCGAACCACACCTAGAAATAGAGCTGGTTTTTAAGATTATAGGTAAAGGTTTCCCTTACTCAAAAGCTAGTCAAATCAAACTCTAGGGGGTGGTGCTCATCTCTGTTTCCAAGCCGAAGAGCCAGCGTTGTCTGAAGGCGTTTCCGTAGTCATGTGGTCAGCAAGACTAAACACCGAGGCACATGGAATGCTGTTACCTTCCCAGCTAAGCGGTACCTACCGTATTTAGCTACTTGATTTGCTTGCAATTTCTTGCTTTCGAACTGCTAGGCTGGCAGAAGCTGGGGCTTTACACATTTGAAAATAAAATCAGTAGTAGAATGTCACATTGGGTGCGTTCAGACGGGGCATTTGCAATGGAATAGGTGCCGGTTGCAATCGGTGAACCTACCGGCGTTCACACGTAGAACATCTGCCTTCCGTCCCTAACCGTTGCAAAGTCCTTTAAACCGTTGTACTCTGCCACTAGGTCCCCAAGTGGTGGTATCCTGAGTACAACGGTTGTAATCGGTTTACCCCCGTCTGACCGCACTCCACTGGTGTCTGGCCACTTCCGTTCCCCGTGAAGAGCCCGGGTTCTCCCGTTTTCCGCCCGCCATTTTTTTTAGGTTGCTGATATGCGCTTGGGCGAAGCGTTTGTTTTTTTAAAAAAGAAAAGGCCCTTAGTTTAACTTTCTGGAGGAGTCCGGGACTTCAGGGAGGCCAGTTTGGGCTTTAAACTTTAAAGGTAAGTCCTTACCTTTACACTTTAAATGTAATACGGGGTGTTTTGAGCATGCGCAAAGATCGCCATTCTGTGGATGGCTGCCTATGCGCATGCTCAAATTGAGTGTTGTTTTTTTAAAAAACAACAACAACAACAACACCGACGCCCGCAGCATGTGAACGGGCATACAGCGATGGGCTCCGCTGTGAGGGCGGTAAGTGTGATCGCATTTCAGCCGGCATAAACTGCACCGGTTCCAACCGGTACAGTTTATGCCAGCTGAAACGCCCCGTCTTGAGTAAAACACCACATGGAGTGCAGTGATGGGGAAATGCTATTCAAAGGCATACGAACATTCAGGAGACACCCAAGAACACTCTGTAACCGTTAGACATATATCTTTTTAGGGACAGAGAGGTTCCACCACCCTTAACTTGCACAGCCATACATTTCCTGCCAAAACGGGAAAGCAGGCACAGGAGGTGCTTATTTCCCACAGTGTTGAGGTAGAACAGGTGCCGGCTAGCTAGCTGCAAAACCAGATTTATAACCATCTCAGAACTTAGCAATCAACCTCTCCTTACACATTATAATGAATGGCCTTGCAGGGCAGGAATGGGGCCCCCCCTTCATCCTCAAGCTGACAACATTAGTGACAGGTTGGCTTTTGACAAAGGTAGTATCTTCATATTCTGAACTAGATTCTGTAGGCTCAGGCAGGGGTCATTTCGTAGAAAAAGAGGTGCAGGAGCTCATTAGCATAACTCATTAGCATA
>NW_015172102.1:194567-199623 GCF_001447785.1 Gekko japonicus
GAATAAAACCTGGTCTTAAAGGTGCCACTGGACTGTTTTGGACCGGGGGGCCGTGGAGGGCTCTACAAGTTACCTGGCTGCTTCTTGCTCTGACTGAGGGCTGCTGGGAGCAGGGGGTGGGGCTTGTTGCATGTGCCCGTCCCCTGGGCTCTTTACTGCCGGAGCTCCGCTCCTGTGCGCTCCTGCAGGAAATGACCCCTGGGCTCAGGTAAAGCATAAGAGCCAGCAGGCTTGAAACTTGGCCTTACAGGTCCAGTTTAAATCTCCTGCCTTCAAACTGATAAGTATTTTTGAATCAACACAATGGGAGAAGGTCACATCCTCAAAATCATAAAAGTACAATGTTTAATTTCAAGATGGCCTGAAACGAATTGTGTGAGATGTGTCAAGGACTCCTCCTCCTTGCAGCTGTTAAGCATCAAATACATTGGAAAGCATATTACCTCAACCCACCTCACATACAGGCAAGTTACATATTAGTTAAGCAGATATCCGTATCCATACCATCCAAAATAATGTTCCCGTGGCCAGAGTTGAGTATTGATCAATCGTGGATAGCACACTGAATATAAGGCAGACCAGCACTATGAGGAAACTGAAAATACAAAACAAAACAAAACAAAAACAAAAATTAAAATCACTAAAATGCTTCATTAGAAAGCTATTAGTCAAGGCAAAAATTTAGTTAAATTAAAAATGATTTATGAAAAATACTTCTGTCCTCTAATATTGAATCAAATCATGCTGGGAGAGGGAGGGAGGAAGCAAGCAAGCAAGCAAGCAATATTACAGTGTCATCTTAAGCAGTTACACCCTTTCACATCCACTGAAATCAATTCATGTAATTCTGCTTAGGATGTCACTGTTACAGGGCAATGGGTGCTTTATTCAAACTTCATAGATATTTTTAGAAAGAAATGTAAGTTTGGTTGGACTTTCAATCTGTAAGAAACTTGCTAACTTGTCCGTCAGCCTACTTATATGAAAACTGATTCAGGGAGGTGCTATAATTGCTATAATGCCCTCATCCACTTCCCTCCCTCAGAGGCAAGATTTTTCCCTCGTTTTCTTCCCCGGTCCGACTGAGCTGCCCTAGTAATGTGTTTTCTTCTTTCCTGAAGAACTCTGGATGTCCGGCCCTGTCAAAGTATAATATTTTGGCTGTTTGCTCAGCCCAGGAACCTGAGGGAAGGAATGGGAGCCCTCTTAAGCTTATACACCTCAATTAGCACTCAAGAAGTTTTTGTATTCCAAATTAACAAAATAGTTTATTCAACACAGAGGGGAAAGGTCAGGTGAAATCAGGGGTAAAAATTCTGAGATAACTCAATATAGATAGCTCTGAAGTAAAATCAGTACACACACTGACTTTAGTTCTTACATTTCAGACTACTGAGAGTTTCTTAAGCTTTTCACAGAGACTTAAATCTTTAGGTTGAGAGGCTTTTGTTCCAGCGTTTTCCTCCAGCACTCCAGTACACTTTCTTTGAGTATTCTCTAACTGTTTTGATTTCCAGAAGGTTGGTATACTCTTTCTAGTACCCAAACCCCTTCTCTTGAAACACCAGTACTCATCTTGAGTTTTTAACTGACTCTTAAGGTCTCTACAGGCAGTTTCTAACCACAACAGACGAGGCATCTCTGGGCTTTTCAGAGATATCACCCTGCTTAGACTGGGTAGGAAAATTCCTTCTCTCTCTAGAAGATCCATCCCCTTTCTTTGGCCCAAATAGGAGTCACCATCTAGCTACCCACTCATCCTTGCCAACCCGGGGCCATTGATAAATCTTTAGGTTGAGAGGCTTTTGTTCCAGCGTTTTCCTCAAACACTCCAATACACTTTCTTTGAGTATTCTCTAACTGTTTTGATTTCCAGAAGGTTGGTATACTCTTTCTAGTACCCAAACCCCTTCTCTTGAAACACCAGTACTCATCTTGAGTTTTTAACTTACTCTTAAGGTTTCTACAGGCAGTTTCTAACCACAACACACCAGGCATCTCTGCCCTCTTCAGAGCTATCACCTTGTTTAGACTGGGTAGGAAAATTCCTTCTCTCTCTAGAAGATCCATCCCCTTTCTTTGGCCCAAATAGGAGTCACCATCTAGCTACCCACTCATCCTTGCCAACTTTCCCCCAGTTCTCCTGTGTGTGTTAAACTATTCTCAGTCAAGGCTGAATCCCAAATGAATTCTCCTCCTCAGCATTCAGCTCTAAAATCTTTCTCTGTTCGGCTGATGCTAACCAATCAGATTGCTTGGAGTGGCTGACACTCAAGGCTCTGTCTCTGTGAACAATTAACCCTTCATAGGCCTTTCAGCTGTTTATACAGCACTTCTAAGCTTTTAAAAAGTGTCATCCGTCACACTTGCATAGATCACTAGCTCAATGTGAAACTGCATGCGGAAACAGCTAATCTATGTGCAATTCCCCTTCCCAATCTGACATCCAGAGCTGTAAATACACTGCCTTTTTAGTAAAGGTAAATGCTCACCAACTAGAGGGGATAGAGTCAGCTCCATCCCCATTCCCACCACCACCACCACCACTTCCAAGGCTTGCCAAAAACTGAGATAGCTTAAGCTCTTTCTTTAAAAAAAGGAAAAAAGAACTATGATTGGTTATGATAATTATGATCACAGCCATGCACTGAAGGATACCATTAACACAGTGCAAAGCAATGCATTTATACCTCCCTTGTGCGATCTGTGATGAATGACAACATGACCATTAAAAAGTATTTGCTTGAACAAATGACTCCCCCCCCCCCAGTCTGAGCTGGATTTCCTGAAAGAGCTCAGAAGAACACAGAATGTGGCTTTGTACTTTTTAAGAAAACAAAAACAAGACAGCCAAACAGGATACACATTTCTGCCAGGAATTAGCTGAAGTTAGTGATTTGAAGCGTGCATAGATGAAATTACTTGTCCAGCAGCCATGGAATAACCCCTTATCAGAATATAATATTATTATGTGATTTTGTTTTGTAAGTAATAGTACTAATAGTAATTGGTGAACGAGGCGCGATAAATTTCCTGCCTAACTCCCTCCAAAAATCCACCCCAATATACATAGTTTTAAGGATTTCTGAACCAAACACTGAAAAAATTGCTTTAAGTGCTGCTACCAAACCATCCATACCACCAGGGGTCATTTAGTAGAAAAAGAGGTGCAGGAGCTCATTAGCATAACACATTTGCATATGCCACACACCCCAACATCACCGGAAGTGTGTCAGAAGGCAACACCCACCGCTCAGGCTCCACTGGACTGTTTTGGATTGCTAGCTATTGGGGGGGGCGCGATAAATTTCCTGCCTAACTCCCTCCAAAAATCCACCCCAATATACATAGTTTTAAGGATTTCTGAACCAAACACTGAAAAAATTGCTTTAAGTGCTGCTACCAAACCATCCATACCACCAGGGGTCATTTAGTAGAAAAAGAGGTGCAGGAGCTCATTAGCATAACACATTTGCATATGCCACACACCCCAACATCACCGGAAGTGTGTCAGAAGGCAACACCCACCGCTCAGGCTCCACTGGAGTGTTTTGGATTGCTAGCTGTTGGGGGGGTGGTGGAACGTGCAGTTCTATCCTCGCAGAGGAGGGAGAGCTGGTACCTGAATAAAACTTGGTCTTAAAGGTGCCACTGGACTGTTTTGGACCAGGGGGTCGTGGGGGCTCTGCAATTTACCTGGCTGCTTCTTGCTCTGACTGAGGGCTGCTGGGAGCAGGGGGTGGGGCTTGTTGCATGTGCCCGCCCCCTGGGCTCTTTACTGCCGGAGCTCCGCTCCTGTACGCTCCTGCAGGAAATGACCCCTGCATACCACTGACACAAGAAAGCAGGGGACTATGAATATTTTAAATACATGAGTTTGCAAATGTATAAAAAAGCTTTTTAAAAATATATATATGGACGTTTTTCAGAGAGGTGGCTTGATATTACCTGCGCCTCTGTCCTTGGCCCTGGTATTCCTTGGAGGTCTCCCTTCCAAGTACTTGCCAGGGCCAGCCCTCCTTAGCTTCCGAGATCTGACGGGATCAGGATTGCCTGGGCTATCTGGGTCAGGGCTATAAAAAAACTTTTAGAAGGTCAGAAATCATTGGAAAAATACAAGCGGGAGTGTTAAAATCAGGTTTACACACAGATAAGTCTTCTACACGTCACATATTCAGAGTTAGTTATAAACTGCTGCCGCAGAAGAAAGTGGGCTAAGAACATAAAAAGGTAAAAGGTTTCCCTTGCTCGAAAGCTAGTCGACTCCGACTCTAGGGGGCGGTGCTCATCTCCGTTTCCAAGCCGAAGAGCCAGTGTTGTCCGTAGACTTTCCCGTGGTCATGTGGCCGGCATGACTAAATGCTGAGGCACGTGGAACGCTGTTCCCTTCCCACCAAAGTGATATCTATTTATCTACTTGCAATTTCTTGCTTTCGAACTGCTAGGTTGGCAGGAGCTGGGGCCAGAGACGGGAGCTCACTCTGTCACGCAGCACTGCTGAACTACTGACCCTTTGGTCTGCAGCTTAGCATCTTAACCTCTGAGCCTCCGCGGCCCCAGGCTAAGAACATAGCCCCTGACAACTAGCATTGGGCCAGGCAGTAAACCTGACCACCAGATGGCAGCAAATCAAAGCCTATGGCAACTATCTTCATCAATCAAGAGAAATCTAGATATACAGATTTCTCCTACTGAATTCTCCCACCAAAGGTACCCAAAGGTCATCTCGTCTGTCCCACAATAATGAAGAAGGATCCTCTACTCTCAGCATCCGAAGAGATGAATGAAATGGAGGACATTTTTCCTCAGTAGGGAGTTTAGAGGGGACGAGGAATCTTAAAGAATGAAATAATACTGTGAACAAGAGCCCATTCCTTCACATGCAATGGAATAGGTCCCCTCACGTGGCCATCATTTTTTTATGGATATGAAAACAAACAAACAGCAGGCTCAGGGGGCCACAAAATGCAGGAAGTATAGGCTGAAGTGTAATTAGAAAAAAAAATATGTACCTAGCTGTACTTCTCAAAGCACACTTACCAAAGATGTTTTTAAA
>NW_015172103.1:0-17615 GCF_001447785.1 Gekko japonicus
CTAACTGTCGCTTCTTGGCCCTTATACAATTAAAGAGCTTCATAGTCCTCTTTAATTTTCATGATTTACGGCCGTCTCATTCATCCCCATATGAACCAGCACAAATGGGTACTGATCAGTAAATCTTATCAGTTTTGGCAGTTGGTCTGTAATATCCTGAATTCTGGCCCCAGGTAAGCAACACATCTCTCAGAGTAGGGGATCCGGCTTGGACACATTACGTTCCATACCCTTGAGCAGAGAGTCCCCGACGACCACCACTTTCAGTTTCCTTCCACTTCCGTGTGGCACCATGTGCTCTTCACTCCCCTTTCCAGGTCTTTGGGGCTCTCCTTCCACTCTCGTCTCCGTCACCCTCAAGCACCTTAAATGATTCTTGAGCTCCAATGGACCATGGTGTCGTCTTAGTCGATGTCTTCGGGTCTGTACTGTCATTATCTGCAGCCTGGTGCACAAAATGGGCTTCAATGGAAAACCTTTTCCACCCTCATTAGTGAGTAATAATGGTGGATGTTTTCTTTCACAACTGAATTTGGTTTTCTAACATGACTTCAGAGTTTGGGTGGTGGACTAGTTGCTGCCACAAATGTGCATTTGGCTGAGAGTCTGTAGAGTGGTCACCTGTGCATCCACACTGATGGGATTTGTGCCTGCATAGAGGCATAACCTGGAAAATTCTAGAGCTAGCCACGAACTGTGAAAGTACTCTCCCCTTTTCCTACCTGAGCAAGCCCAAGTGGAAGGAGAAGTCACAGCTTCCTAATCAGTTGTTGTTGTTGTTCAGTCGCACAGTCGAGCAGGTAGAGAAAGAGGTACTTTTCTCCCTTTCTCACAATACAAGAACTCGTGGGCACTCCATGAAATTGCTGAGCGGTCGGGTTAGAACAGATAAAAGGAAGTACTTCTTCACCCAAAGAGTGATTAACACTTGGAATTCACTGCCACAGGAAATGGTGGCGGCTACAAGCATGGACGGCTTCAAAAGGGAATTAGATAAGGATATGGAGCAGAGGTCCATCAGTGGCTATTAGCCACAAGGTATAGATAGGGGCTCTGGGGCAAGTGATGCTCTGTCTTCTTGGTGCTTGGGGGGGGGTCAAGAGTGGGAGGGCTTCTAATGTCCTGGCCCCCCTGGTGGACCTCCTGATGGCACCTGGTATTTCTGGCCACTGTGTGATACAGAGTGTTGGACTGGATGGGCCTTTGGCCTGATCCAACATTGGCGTCTCTTATGTTCTTATGAGTCCAACTCTTCTCGCAACCCCATGGACAAGATCTCGCCAGGCCCTCCTGTTTTCTGCTGTCCTCTGAAATTTGCTCAATCTCACTGTCTAAACATCTCATCCTTTGCCGTCCCCGTCTTCTTTGACCTTCAATCTTTCCTAATCAGTACACCACAGCAAATTAAAGCACCTTTTGAGGAAAAAATAAATACACAGTGTGGCTTCACAGACAACCACTTGGAAAACAGTTCCTGATAAGCAGTTGCTTTTATTTCTTGTGGGCTAATCATAAATTCATAGAGTTGGAAGGGACCTCCAGGTTCATCTAGTCCACCCCCCTGAACAAGGCAGGAGATTCACAAATACCTCCCCCTCCACACCCACAGTGACCGCTTGAAGATGTACTTCATATTATCATATCACCTCTCAGTCCTCTCCTCTCCAGGCTAAACATGCCCGTCTCCTTCAACCTTTCCTCATAGGACTTGGTCTTCAGACCAATATATGGTTGGCATATATTGAGAAGAAAATTAGTCAAATCGGCTTCTCCTTAGAATATTTCTATTCACTGGATGAAGTCTCTATTTTCCAGGTTATCAAACGGAGTCTGCTTGACCTTGAACTCCAAATGTTATTTCCTGCACAATTTTGCATATTTTCTCAGGCTCAGTTAAATCTCCCAATTCAATATGGCCAGATGGCCCATTATCTCCACAACTTAGTTCCGCCTTCGCACCATAGAGCCTTTACATTATTAGCCCGTCTAAATGTTTCCCCTTCAAAAATGCTCTCAGGTCGGTTTAATGAAATCCCCCTACATGAAAGGTTATGTTCTTGTCCTTTAAAATCTGTGGATTCAATATATATTATTTTTGGCTGTCAATTTCACTCAGCCATATGCAAAGAATTGTTGTCATCTTTATTTCCTCCTAATTTTAGTTCTAGTAGGGAAAAAAGCTATTCAGTATCTACTAAAGGATAAAGTAAAGGTAAAGGTTCCCTTGCTCGAAAGCCAGTCGAATCCGACTCTAGGGTTGTGGTGCTCATCTCTGTTTCCAAGCCGAAGAGCCAGCGCCATCCGAAGACGTTTCCGTGGTCATGTGGCCGGCATGACTAAACACCAAGGCGCACGGAACGCTGTTACCTTCCCACCGAAGTGTTCCCTATTTATCTACTTGCAATTTCTTGCTTTCGAACTGCTAGGTTGGCAGGAGCTGGGGCCAGAGACGGGAGCTCACTTCGTCACGTGGTACCTGGGTCTAGAACTGCTGAACTACTGACCTTCCACAGCCTGCAGTTCAGCGTCTTAACCACTTGAGCCACTGCAGCTCCCTACTAAAGGATACTAATCCTAATATTACAGCTTTAGTGGCCAAGTTTCTTGCCGAAGCAGTCAAAGTTAGATCTATTCTCATAAAGGAATGATTCCTATTGTTTATTATGTTCCTAAATATCCATACTGTGTTATTGTACATCTATGTATCTTACTGCTATGCCAACATGTTGTTAGCCACCCTGAGCCTCCGGGGAGGGCGGGATATAAATGTAAAAATAAATAAATAAAAAATAAAAATTAAAGGTATTTGACTTTTGAGAGAAAGACGAGCTCTGCTGTGACAAGTAGTAGCAAATCAAGGAACAGAAAACATTCAGCAATGTCATTCTACTGATTGGCACATCCATTTTGGCTTAGACATCATGGGACAAAGCCTGATAAAGGTGGAAGGTTACACCCAGATTGCTATTCCATAGAGCTCAGCAAACAGAATTCCTCTACTAAAGGCAGAGAAGGTGACAACAGCTCTGGTGGAACGAACCACAACTGTGCACAAGTTTGTAGTACAGCCAGTGTTCCCTCTAAGCTGAGTTAGTGTGAGCTAGCTCGCAGTTATTTAGCCTCTGGCTCACACATTTTTGTCTTAGCTCAGGAATGATGGTTCCAGAGCAAAGTAATTTATGCAGTAGACAGTTTTTGCCTGCTCACAACTTTAATGCCAGTAGCTCACAAAGCAGAATTTTTGCTCACAGGACTCCACAGCTTACAGGGAACATTGAGCACAGCTTGGTGATAGCCAAGACCACTGAGAAGACACACTTTGTCCTTTCTTGGGCTATGAATAAGAAATGAATGACAGGGCACAGTCTTTTCTGAAGGTGCCCTCTGAACTTCCAAAGAATGCGTGTGACACTGGATTTGGGAAGGATACGTGTAGGACCAGCTCTTTGTTTAAATGAAACCTAGAGACCAGCTTTTGTAGAAAGTTAACAGCTGGGTGCAGGATTAAGGTATGTTTGAAGGTAAGGAGGGTGACCACAAGTTGTCTGAGGATTATGTCAATGGATATGGCCAGACAGATCAGAGAACAAATGCTGGACTTGACCCCCCCCCCCAAAAAAAAAAAAAAATCACAGAAAATGTCACTGTGAACAGAAACAGAGCTGGCCGCCTGGCATCTCAGTGAAGCATGCCAAGAAGGGAGTTCAGAGACCCAGAACAGAACAACCTTGAAGAAGAGAAAGAAAATAAATAGATTAGAAGCTGTCTAACCCATTATCAACAGATATGATTTGTTGAGGTCCAGGTTCAGAGAATGTCTTGAGTATGGCAGGAACATCCAGCTTCACAAAGGTGAAGAAAGGGCTCAAAGATTATTGTGTTGGTTGAGGGGGGTACATATACTGATATGTGTGAGAAACCTGTAAACAAAGTCTATTTACAAACAGTGATAAGATAAAAATAGCAAGAACTAACATCTTTATATATTTTAAGAAGAAATTTCAAGTCTAGAAAGATTGTTTCATCAAACATTGAGTGGAAAAGGGGTAGAAGGGTCTGAAACTCAGATGGCGTCTAGATGGGCCTTAAGAGGTGAGTAGAAAAGAGCCAGAGTCCAGCAGCACCTTAAAGACTAACAAAATATGTGGCAGGGGAGGAGCTTTCGTGAACTGCTGCTCACTTCTTCAGATTCTTCAGTATCTGAAGAAGTGATCAGTGACTCACAAAAACTCATACTCTGCCGCATATTTTGTTAGTCATTAAGGTGCTACTGGACTCTTGCTCTTTTCTACTGCGACAGACAGAATAATACGGCTACCCATCTTGATTTGTCCTAAGAGGTTAAAGTGTCAGGCCTTGAGAACACAGGTAGAACACTAGGATGCAAGTCATGGACAGCCACCATCCTTGTGTTGAGTTAAAGGTGGCACAGCATTTCCACTTATGTTCATAGGAATGCCTAACAGACACCTTTCTGATCCTCAGGACTATCTCCTTGAGGGTATCTGAAGGTGGCAATTTAGGTTACTAGTTTCAAGGTGTCTGGATGAGTAATCCTGTCATGCTGCTGAGATGGGAGATATGGAACACTGGGACAGCTAGAGGATCATGGTGAACCTTGGCCCACATGGAGTGATTAGCACATGGTTCTTCCGGTCCCTACCGATCTGTACAATAGTAACCATTCACAAATAAACTGCTTTGTCCACACAGGAAAATCCAGCAGTAAAAGACTGATATAATTAAAAACCTCTCCTTAAAGCCTGATCTTTGTGCCTCACCTGTAGAGGTGAGGCAGGTGGCAGCTACAGAAAACACGTTTCCAAGGGCAGCTCCTACCCTCAGGCATGCTTGCCCCCTGAAGGCTCACCGGGCACCTACTCTACGGTCAGGCACCAGAGGCCAAAACAGCCAGGCCTATATTTTCAATAGCCAGTTTCTAGTCTGTGGACTGTTATATACTTAGCTTGCTAACGGTTTTATGTGGTTTTAAATTGACAGTTACTGTTTGATATTCTTAATTTATGGTTTCAATATTTATCTGTTGTTTTTCCAGTAAGCACAATGGCACAATGATAGTAGTGTCCAATGAGGTGTGGATGCAGCCTCAGTGATTCAGTGGTCAAGAGGAACCTTCTGTACTAAGGGTCAGTGACCACCCTGCAATCCGAAGAGACTGACCTGGCTGAGCCTGCTGACACTTTTGAAATGTTAGGAAAGAGTAATGAGCACTACCACAACACCACTGTCATGGGGGGAACCACTCACAAAACGGCTACCAAAAGGTGAAGCCGATAACAAAACGTTGGGTGGTCCCACACCAAGCATCCTACCATGGCGGGCGGGCGGCTTACCAATGGGTGCTGTCAGCTAGTGCTGCCATGTAATGGAATCTGGGGGGGGGGAGTGCTGGCCCCCCCTCTTCTCCCTCTCGCCGCCTAACCCCCGCGTGTCTCTGCTGTCTCTGTTATCTGCCTAGTGGCCTTGAAGGGCTGCCTCTGCCTAGACTGCTTTTCCTGCTGGGAACAGAACTGCTGCTTTTAGCCCGCGCTCGCAGGTGCCTGCTTATTGGGCTTAACATAGCTGGGGGTCTGGTTTGAAGGGGTATAATTGCAACCACCACTTTGGTACCCGTCATTCCTGACATGAGAGCTCAGGGTATCTCCAGTACTAACTTCAATAAACAGAAACCTATGAAGGAACGTTGTTGAATGTTTGATTGGAAAGCCTGACAGGTGCCTCCTGTGGATGCAAAGAGGACCGGGCTTTTTCAAGGCATCCCACGCCAGAGTTTCTTTCACTTCACTAGCAGCCCATCTTTATTGCCTTGAAACATTTTTTCATAACAAGGATTCAGGGAGCAAACCTAAGCAGGTATACTCAGAAGTAAGTAGGACTGACTCCCAGGAAAGTGTTCTTAAGACTGTGGCCATGAAATTAAAAGACGCCTGCTCCTTGGGAGGAAAGCGATGGTAAGCCTAGACAGCATGCTAAAAAGTAGAGGCATCACCCTGCCAACAAAACTCCTCATGGTCAAAGCAATGGTATTCCCAGTAGTCATGTATGGCTGCGAGAGTTGGACCATAAGGAAAGCCAAGTGCCGAAGAATAGATGCTTTTGAATTATGGAGCTGGAGAAGACTCTTGAGAGTCCCTTGGACTGCAAGGAGATCAAATCAGTTAATCCTAAAAGAAATCAAGCCTGACTGTTCCCTGGAAGGCCAGATCCTGAAGCTGAAGCTCAAATACTTTGGCCACCAAATGAGAAGGGAGCACTCACTGGAGAAGACCCTGATGCTGGGAAAGATTGAAGGTCAAAGAAGATGGGGATGGCAAAGGATGAGATGGTTAGACAGTGTTATTGATTGTCAGACCCTTGAGACAATTCACTCTCAACCTAATAGTCTTTTCATAAAATCTTTATAAGAAACAGAGAGTTAGATGTGCACAAGAGAGAACTCTTGTTCAGACTAAGGAATAGATCAGGGGTCAGGCATTGTATAGGTAATAGATCAATGTCCCATAATGTCATGCAGTGGGCATTCACTCCCCCACCCTCTTTCACTCCCCCTGCCTACTACCCTACTACAAAGATTATTATCTAGCAACAGATGTTTCTTCAAGGGTGAGATTCTCTTGGGGCTCGTTCTCATGGGAAAGTCATTACCAGCAAAGCTAACCTGACACCCACATACACACATACAGTTATATGGCATTCACACGTACTCCCCCCCCATCCCTCAGAATCTTCATGGCAGAGAGGGCTGGGCAAAGGTTGAGACCAAATGGTTGAAAAACGGAAGCGAACTACAAAGACAGAAACAAAAGAAAACAGTCAACATGACAATCAGCAGAACCTGATTCTGACATCGATGCAACAAATATGAAATTAAGCAAACTCCGGATCACGTTGGTGGGCAAAGGTTGAGACCAAATGGTTGAAAAACGGAAGCGAACTACAAAGACAGAAACAAAAGAAAACAGTCAACATGACAATCAGCAGAACCTGATTCTGACATCGATGCAACAAATATGAAATTAAGCAAACTCCGGATCACGTTGGAAAACAGGAGGACCTGGCGTGATGTGGTCCATGGGGTAGCGAAGAGTCAGACTCGACTGTGCGACTGAACAACAACAAAACGAATGCGGACTTCCGGTTGATGGCGGCACGCTCATGGACTCACCTCCCAGACCTCCTGGGGGTGTCTCTGTGCTCTGGCGGAAGGAGGGGCGAGCAGGCTCGTAAACCCCCCTAGGGGCCCGGCAAAGGGACCCTGGCCAAGGAGCTTTGAGGGGTAGCCTCTTGGATGGCGGCATGCCAGAGAATCGAGGCTCCCCTCCGCTCCAGTGGTTATTCCAGCCGAGAGACCGAATGGTACAAGTGAAGCTAACCGGGTCAAGCGCAGGAGATCAGGCATGAAAAATGATGAAAGAAGACCAACTATGGACGTGAGTCAACTGAGAAACGATTTTTAAAAGAAAAGACACTCCCTACCCTATCCCATGGAATGGGAAAAGCGAGCGGGGGGGGGACGCCTCCCATGCGCATAAACTGTTGAGCGAAAGGGGGGGGAGCAGAAGAAAAACGTGCGATTGCCCAGAAGTACTTACCCAATCGAGCTAAGCAGTCAAGCGCATATTCAGAGACTTCAAAAAAAATCCCGAAAGTAAACAAATGGGGGAAAAGATGGCGGGGAAGAGGGACAGAGACAAAGAGAAACTTTTAAAAACAAAACTAGAGTCCCCAAAGCCGGAAACGACCAGTGAGACGGCTAAGGCTTTAGCTGAGTGCATGCGCCCTCTACTGGAACAGCTTAATAACTTCAAAGAACAGATGTCTGTGGTAACAACAAATATTACAGCCCAACAAATGCAGTTGTCTGTAGTAACAAGCATTACTGCTCAACAGATGCAAATAACAGATTTAATCCAAGTAATGAAGCAGGATGCTGAGAAAATAAAGGAAATGGCTGAATCAACGCAGAAAGGGAAGAAGAAAGTGCAAAAATTGGAAAAGAAAACTACTTCTTTAGAAGATCAAATACTTCAAGTCCAAATGGATAAGGCCAATATGGTCCTGCGCTTCCAGGGGGTGCCAGAGAACAAAGGAGAGAATCTTAAAGAACTTATGAGCGAGGTACTCGCCCCAGTAACAGAAATAAAGGCGGAATTGCTACTCAACGACATGGATGTGGCCTATAGGTCATATTCAGGATATATATATATATATTTTAAAATTTATTTTATTTTGAGATTTATATCCCGCCCTACCCGTACGGCCCAGGGCGGCAAACAAGCGGCGATGCCGGAAATAAAACACAAGTTACATTAAAACCTTAACCAATACAGACTAAAATGGTGCTCAACAATTCAATTTTAAACTTCAAGATGGTCAGTATCCCTCACTGGCGGCCGATGGTAAGAAAAACAGGAGCGCCAGAGTGATGTTCCTCTTGCGGCAGCATCAGCCCACGCCCCAAGCCAGGTAGATGGTAAATCAAGCCACGATGGTGGTAAAGTGGCGGCGGCGGCTCCTACTCGAAAGCCTGGCGGAAGAGCTCCGTCTTACAGGCCCTGCGGAACTGTACCAGGGCCCGCAGGGCCCGGATCTCCACCGGGAGCTCATTCCACCAGGTAGGAGCCGCCACCGAAAAGGCCCTGGCTTTGGTTAGGGCAAGCTTAATATCCCGGGGGCCTGGAACCTCTAAGAGGTCCAGACTCCCCGATCGCAGCGCTCTTGAAAGAAAAACAATCTGCCTGGGGAAACTGTAGTAAGATTCTCGAAGAGGCACATCAGGGATGCTATCCTGAAAGCAGTAGCGGCAACACCCTTAAGAACAGCTGGGAAGGTCAGAGGACGAGAAAAAAGAAGAGGACAGCAGGTCCAGTGGCGAGCTGGAAACTGGTTCATCTGGCAAGGACTCTTTGTCTGAGCAGGGGGCAGCAGCCCCGAAAAGTCCCTATAAGCTGCGAAAGAGAAGGGAAAAGAAGAAGTAAAGGCTGAAGGACTCTGATTTGTGCCTCTGAGAACTTTGGTTCTGGGGGATGATTGGGGATACTGTTATTGGGCAGTTAAATGTAAACTTTGAGGGTAAAAGGTTTTCTTTTTTAAAGGGTTTGAGTCAGTTCATAAAAAGAACAATGATGAGAAGACTTAATGTTTTAAAGCTAGTTGGAGGGTCTCCTCTCTTTGGTTTTTAGTTAGTAGTGGGTACTTTACTTTTCTCCCATATATGTAGTTCCCCTTCCCCCTTTTCTGTTGTAGTTTTCTGTAGTTAAAAAAATCAATAAAAAATCCCCTCTGGGGGCTCAAACAAGAAAAGAAAAGAAAAACGGATGCAATGTGCCTCACTCACAGCTAAACATTACAGACCAGCATACGGGATCTGTTGAATAGTTGGCAAGATAACACTTTCTTCACCTGGTATCATCTTGATTGCCATGTTCACATCGTCCCATTTATGAACTTTATCAAATTTCCAATCCAACAGGAAATTCCCATTGTCTGTCACCACTGGACCCTAATAAACAAAAGAAAAAAAAATCAATAGTATTGGTCCATAAAATATTTTTAAAGGCAATAGAATTCGCTAAAATAAGTGGACACCCACAAGAAACTTGCTGGATGACTACCCCATTCCTCACACCTTTGCTTCCTTCCCTCTCCCCCTACCTCTCTCACTCCCTTTCTCCTTTCTGCCCCCCTTTTCTTACGCTGTCTCTCACCTGCATGCATGTTACTTCCTCTCTTTCTGCCCCCTCATCATTCTGTTTTTCTGCCTCCCCACCTCATCATTCTTTCTCTCTTTCTGCCCCCACCGCATGACTCTCTTTCTGCCATCATCACTCTACCACTTCCTGCCCACTTCCTCCCCCACCCCACACAGGAGCAGCAGTGGTGGCAGTGCTCCCACCCACCCACCTGCTGGTGGCAGCTCTCTGGGAATCACAATGGATCTCCCAACTACGGAGATCAATTCACCTTGGGGCTGCCAGCTCCAGGTTGGGAAATTCCTGGAGATCTGGGGGTGGAGCTTTGGGACAGTGGGGTTTGGGGAGGCATGCAGTCTCAGCAGGGTATATTGCCATTGACTCAACCCTCCAAAGCAACCATTTTATCCAGGGGAACTGATCTCTGTCACCCGGACAGCAGTTGTAATTCTAGGTGATCTCCAGCCCTCACAGGGAGGCTGGCAATGGTAGTTTCCATGGAGGAAATGGCTGGTTTGGAGGGTGGAGTCTATGGCATTATACCGGTCTGAAATTCCTCCCCTCCTCAAATCCCACCCTCCCCAGGCTCCAACCTTCAAATGTCCAGGAATTTCCCAAGTTGGAGTTGACAACCCTATTTCCTCCCACCGAACAGCCAACCTCCTGAGTGTTAAGGAGGCCAAGCTGTTGACAACCAGGGCCAGGGCTTTCTCGGTGGTGGCTCCATCCTGGTGGAATCAACTCCCAGAGGAGATCAGGGCCCTGCGGAACTTTTTAGTTCTACAGGGCCTGTAAAATGGGGATCTTCCGCCAGGCTTTTGGAGCCACCACCACCACCACCACCAACTAGGATAGGAAGCCCATTCCTTTGGAATTCGTAGTAACAGCCTGTGCCAGCCACCTGCAAGATATTCGAGGAAGATCTATAAGCCGGTTATGGGAAGAGAGCTGATATGGTAGCTATCACTGTTTTAATAACAACAATACTAGCACTTGTTATGTTATTGTTAATTGGTTTTTATTGTAATTGTTAATTAATTGTTTTATTGTAATGCTGTGCCGATTTTATGTAAACCGCCCTAAGCCGGCTTCAGATCGGAGGGCGGGGTAGAAATTTGAAAAATAATAAATAAATAAATAAATAAACCAACCTTTATGTTGTCGAAGGCTTTTACGGCCGGAGTTCATTAGCTGTTGTAGATTTTCCGGGCTGTATGGCCGTGGTCTTGGCATTGTAGGACCTGATGTTTCGCCAGTAACTATGACTGGCATCCTCTGTGTTATACCTCTGAGGATGCCAGTCACAGCTACTGGCGAAACGTCAGGTCCTACAATGCCAAGACCACAGCCATACAACCCGGAAAATCTACAACAGCTAAACCTACCTTTATCTGCATCTTTCCATCTCCACCCCCCTCCCCCACAGCCCCTACCTAGGAAAATTATAGTCTTTCCCCAAAGTGGGGACCAAAGCAGCTTACATTATTCTCTCCTCCTTTTTATCTGCACAACATCCCTGTGAGGTTGGTTAAGAATATAAGAGAAGCTGTCAAGCTCAGGCCCAGTTCACTTTCGATTTCTAGCAGTCCTGGTTCTTATCACTGTATCTTCGCTTGCCATTTCAAATTTCTAGGGAGGGGAGTGTGCGTTGCTGGAGTGTATTAATGAACTTGATCGATGAAGTGTGACTCGGGGTAGAGGACCACTACCCGGTGGGGATTGAAAGTATCGCCTGAAAAGGGGGCTCTGCCTATGCTGTGGGAGGGCCGGGCATTTTGCCGCAGATTGCAACTGGGCACATCCCGAAGACCGCGAGAGGTACGAGGATCGGGACCGGTGCTAGGAGCACCGTGACAAGAAAGGAAAGGCTCTGGGGGAAAGACCCAAGTAACCCAAAGCACTGCAAGCAGCAGAGTTCACTTCGTCCGGAGGAACGTCCTCCAGCGATGACGATGAGCCTCAGGTGCAGGGGAAAGGCCGAGACCTGCTGTGAAGGGAGCCAACCAGCAGGCTCGTGATGCCCCAGTGCGAGAATCGGCGAGAACCTGTTCATCCATGTTTTTTGTGACTGTTACTACTTTAAACCCCAAAGCGGGGACCCAAGTAAGAGTAAGAGCCCTTATTGACTCAGGGTGCTCCCGGGACTTGCTGAGTCCCACATTAGTTACGGGGTTGGGAGTGGGGGTAACCAAGTTAAAGGACCCCGTGGGTGTTACTCAGATGGATGGCACAATGATGCAATCATGCCAGTACCGTACGGTGAAGCTGCCCGTGGGGGTTTCAGGACACTGGGAGCAGAGACTTTTCATAGTGCACCCCACTGCTCAGTTCCCCATGGTACTGGGAAACCCCTGGCTGGCGGCTCATGACCCGTACGTGCAGTGGAGTCTAGGAATGTTGACTTCTTTAGACCCCCAGTGCAAGGAGCATCAGTGGAACCCAGTGTGGGGGGAAGAGCTCTGCCCCGCTCCCGAAAGGGCTTGCCTGGCAAGAGAGGAGCTGAATGCCATCCCGCCAGAGTATAGGGACTTGTGTTTGAGGAGCGGGAGGCAGATGAGCTACCCCCTCACTGAAAAACTGACTATGCCATAGAAATCTTACTGGGACATAAGATGCCTAAAGAAAAACTGTATGCTATGAGCCCGGTTGAGAGGGAGGAATTGTGCTGCTTCACTGACAAGAATTTGGAGTGGGGCTTTATCCAACCGGCTACGTCTCCCTTTGCTGCACTTGTGCTTTTTAGGAAAAAGAAGGATGGGGGGCTTAGACTGTGCACAGATTACAGGGGTCTGAATGCTATCTCTATGTCTAATGCTTACCCCCGGCCCTTGACCAAAGACTTGTTAGATGAAGCATCCAAAGGGAGAATTTTCACCAAGCTGGATTTGAGGGACGCTTACTTCAGAGTGAGAATAAGGGAAGGGGATGAACACAAGACTGCATTTAACACACCCCTTGGACAGCTCGAGTACTTAGTCATGCCTTTTGGGTTGGCTGGAGCTCCGTGGGTGTTCATGAACTTGATCAATGAAGTGTTACACAAGCACCTATTTAAGGGGGTGGTTGTTTATTTTGATGACATGTTAGTGTACACGCAAGACATGGATTCACACATGAAATTGGTGAGGGAGTTGCTGACAGCCCTCTATGGCAACCACCTCTATGCCAAGTTATTCAAGTGTGTGTTTCATAAGTCAGAGATAGACTTTCAGGGCGGTTTGGGACGAGGAGGGTGCGGCCATCAAACTAGCCCTTATTACTTGGTGACACTGGCTGGAGGGGGCAAGCCTACCGTTTGGAGTGTGGACTGATCATAAAAATTTGGAAGCCCTCAAACCCCCCCCCCCCCGCTGCCTCAGTGCCAAGCAGCTTTAGTGGGCGGAGTTTTCCCTCTAAGTTTCATTTCACTCTCAAGCACCTCCCCAGAAAATCTAACTTCCTTGCTGACACCCTGTCCCGCCTCCCACAGCACACCAGCCAGCGTGATGAGGTCACAGACACCTCTGTTTCCTCCTGCCCAGTTGGAAGGGGCCGTGATGACACGGAGTCAGGCGAAAGCAGGGATGGAAGCGGAGCTGGAGGAATGGATGGAGAAGCTGAAAGCCACAGTCACCCCGCAAGATGTAGAGACTATTAAAAAAGGAGGGATTGTGTCAAAAGGAGAACGGGTGCTGGTACAAGGGATCTTTAAGGGGCGAAGTCCTTTCTCACAGTCACAATAACAAAATGTCTGGGCACTTTGGTTATGTAAAGACTTTGCATTTAATTCAACAGCAGATTTGGTGGCCAGGGATGAGAGGAGATATTTCCAAGTATGTGGCTACCTGTCAGACCTGCATAATGAGTAAAAGAAGGGTCCCTCCCTGGCCAGCTCCAGCCCTTGGGAACCCCAGAGAGACCTTGGGCCATGACTTCAATGGGTTTTATAACCGACTTATTCCCCCAGCCCAGGGAAAACAGTGGTCTGGTCTGGGTAGTGGTTGATCTGTTTTCTAAGCAAGCTCATTTTGTGCCATGTAGGCAAATACCCATGGCGAAACAGTTGGCTACTATGTTTCTACAGCATGTGGTGAGGCTCCACGCATTGCTATGCAAAATGATAGCAGACTGTGGAACGCAGTTCATAGCCCAATTTTGGAAGGAACTTGTGGCGAAACGGGGACCCGCCCCCGGCCCTGGGAGACTGAGGTGCCGTCCTGTGGCTCGCAAGCCCGTTTTGGCCTTCCCACCCTGCCTGGTGGGACTATTTCTCTCTTCGCTAAACGCTGCCACCCCTCACTGAATTAAGTTACTGCCTTTCTTGAGGGACAGTGAGACCCCTCTGGCTATATTCCCCACCTCGGGAAGTGGGTACCTCGATCTTTGGGCGCCCCCTGGAGAGTTGGCAACCCCTCAGATCTAGGCCCGTTTGTGTCCCCTGGCCTCCCTTTGCCCCTGGTAACGTGCAGAGCGGGGAGGACCCTGTGCTTAAGGCGCACCAGGCTTTTTAAACTCAGAAAAGGAAGATTTATTTAACTATATACATTTTGGGCACAGAAAATAAACACAGGCTCTTCAACACAACTGGGGCACTGAAAATAAACAGGATAAAAAGGCAATCCCTCTGGCCCTACCCACACGCACCCCTCTCTCTCTACCTCAGTAGGGGATTGCGGCCTCAGGCCAGGATTTGCGTTTCCCCCTCCTGTTGGGGAGAGAAACTCCAGCCCTCCTCCTCCTCAGGACGGGCCACCAGCCCTGCCCCCCCTCCTGGCTCTCCACCACGGCCCATGGTGGCCTGGACGGCCCACAGAGGAGTCCCTGGCTTGCAGGAGCCCCACCCGCGCTCTCCCTGGAACCGGCCGTCCACGCAGAAGACCGGGCTGAGACTGACTCCTTTTCCCCTCCGGAGCCAAAAAGCCACTCTCTCCTTGACCCCGCCCCCGGGGTGTGTCCCTCTTTTCCCGCTCTTTCCCCTCAGGGATGCTGGGAAGTGTAGGCAGGGAGGTAGGGCAGCTCCATTGTTCCCTATGGAGTACCCCCCCACACACACACACGTAAGGAACTACCAGGCTGGCATCCATTTTAAGGCCTGGCAGCCATTTCGTCACAGAACTTATGGGCCTTATTGGGGTGTGTGACTAACTAGGCCTTCTACCTGGGCCTCGGCTCTGTCTGCTCAGTTGCCTTTTAGTGGTTCTGTTTCTGTGCCTTTTAGTAGGTTTTATTTTTGTATTAGCAGGATTTATTTGTATTTAGCAGGTTTTATTTTTATATTTAGCCGGTTATATTTTTGTGGACTTTACTTTTGGCTTTCTTAGGCATGGGGGGGTCAGTGCTCGGTGTGTGCTCCTGGTTTAGCTGCTGCACCACTGTTAAACAGGCTTTTAATCAAGGTCTCAGGTTTGTTTTTAAGTACTATTTTAAAATAAATCTCAGCATAGGACTTTAGCTGTTCTACCTTTAACTAGGCCAGTGCTAGGAGAACAAAAAAAGGCCAAGTTTGTCTTCAGCTCATAAAATAGAGATATAAGTAAAGTATAGCTTTTTAAATGGAGTGTGCTGTGTTGTTTGTGCACAGTTTGGTGACCCCCCCCCCCCCCCCCCCCCCAACTTGTGTGTTTCAATTAGGGAGCTCCTGCATTCATCCACAGGGAATCGGGCTGGTTCCATTAGAATCTAGATAGGAGTAGTTTGATTAAAACCCTAAATCTTTTTAAAAGGTTTCCAAGTCACATCTCAAGGACAGTCTTTAAACCATAGTCAGGGCCAGTGTAGGAATTCACTAGTTCTAAAAAAAAGAAACAAGAGAAAAAGAGAAAACCCAAACTGAAGCAAGGCTTGGTTAGGCTCTACTGAAAGAAACAAAAACCTAGTTTTTTGGGTGGGAGGGTTTATAAAAAGGTGTGAGGCTGTTTTAGGGTCAGGTGATAGTGCAGGTAAGTTAGGTGCCTAACACCCTCCCCATAAGTTAGGCTGAGTTTGGCCAGGGGCAACACGAGCGACAGGAAGGGAATGCAGCGGGGCCCTGGGGGCAAGGCTAAGCAGAAGACTAGAGGGGTGGAGGGGATTTTCAGTGAGTTATCTACTACGACTCCAAGATCTCTCTCTTGGTTAGTCTCTGCCAGTTTGGATCCCATCAACGTGTATTTATAGTTAGGACTTTTGGCTCCTCTTTGCACTTGGCCACATTGAACCCCATTTGCCACGTAGACGCCCACTTGCCCATCCTCAACAGATCTCTTTGGAGTGCCTCACAATCCTCCCTGGTTCTCACCACCCTGAGCAACTTCGTGTCATCTGCAAATTTAGCCACATCACTGCTCAGTGCTTACTCCCAACTCCAAATCATTAATAAACAAGTTAAAAAACATCAGACCGAGTACTGATCCCTGTGATACCCCACTGCTTACCACCCTCCACTGAGAAAATTGCCCATTTATATTCACTCTCTGTTTCCTATTAATTACCGGGTAAATTGGTGGAAACCATTATTAAGGAAAGAATTAGTAGGCACATAGATGAACAAAACCTATTGAGGCAGACTCAGCACGGTTTCTGTAAGGGAAGATCTTGTCTCACTTTTGATCCACAAAAGGACTTGTCCTTTTATTCCGTGACTATTGAACTTACTTAGGAGCTTTTGATGAGGAACTTTATCAAAAGCTTTCTGGAAGTCAAGGTAAACGACATCTATAGGGTCCCCCTTGTCCACATGTTTGTTCACCCCCTCAAAGAACACTAACAGGTTAGTGAGACAAGATCTTCCCTTGCAGAACCCATGCTGAGTCTGCCTCAATAGGTTTTGTTCATCTATGTGCCTACTAATTCTTTCCTTAATAATGGTTTCCACCAATTTACCCAGTATTGACGTCAGACTGACTGGCCTGTAATTTCCCGGATTTCCTCTGGAACCCCTTTTAAAGATGGGAGTGACATTAGCTACCTTCCAGTCCTCAGGAATGGAGGCTGATTTTAATGAAAGATTACATATTTTTGTCAGGAGATCCACAAGTTCACAATTGAGTTCTTTCAGAACTCTCGGATGCATGCCATCTGGGCCTGGTGATTTATCAGTTTTTGAGTTGTCTACCAGTTTTAGGACCTCCTCTCTCGCCACCTCAATCTGACTCAGGTCTTTCAACACCCCTCCTGAACTCAGCGGTTCTGGAGTGGGCAAGCACTTCTCATCTTCCACAGTGAAGACGGAGGCAAAAAATGCATTCAGCTTCTTAGCCATTTCCCTGTCATACTTCAGTACTCCTTAGGCTGAAAGTATGTGACTGGTTCAAAATCACCCAGTGTGCTTCCACCAAAAGATGGGGCTCTGAACCTGAGTCTCAGACCCCAATCTGAAGCTGTCACATCGCACTGGCTTTCAGCTGATGAACAGTAGCCAGCAGCTGGGCCTACCTGAGTCCTGCAAATCAGGTGGCGTCAAGTCACCCAGGGGGTGCTGCCTAGGGATGCCAGAAGCCTCCAGGGGGTGGGACCTGGGGACCCCCTGGAATTACTGCTGATCTCCAGACTACAGAGATAAATCTTCCCATGGAGAAAATGGATGCTTTGGAGGGTGAACTCTGTGGCCTTGTGCCCCACTGAGGGGGGTCCCTGTCCTCCCCAGGGTCCACACCCAAATCTCCAGGAGTTTCCCAGCCTGGATCTGGCAACCTTATCCCCCCCCCATCCCCTGGCAGAGGTCAGGGGGGACCTGGCAACCCTAGACTACTGCCAAGACTAAGGTTGCCAACCTCCAAGTGGGGCCTGGAGATCCCCAGAATTACAACTGGACTCTAGACAGGAGAGATCTGTCCCACTGGAGAAAATGGCTGCTTTGGAGGGTGGACTCTGTGGCATTATCCCCAGCCGAGGCCTCTCCTTTCCCCAAACCCAGCCCCTCCCCCTTAAAGTCCACCACAAAGC
>NW_015172103.1:18329-37513 GCF_001447785.1 Gekko japonicus
CCCACCCCCGGTTCTGGCAGCGAGGCCCAAGCAGCTTGCATCCGCTGGGCCTCGCCAGTCTCCTCCCCGGCTCCTCCCCCACCCCTGGCTCCAATGCCTAAGTGGCTTGCAGCCACCAGGCCTCGCTGATCATCTTCTTCCCCCGGCTCCAGAGATCTCCTCCTCCACCACTGCTGAACTCCTCCTCCCTCCCCCTGCTCCTGCGGCGAGGCCTGAGTGGCTTCCAACCACCAGCCCGCCGCAGTTTACTTTGGGGGGGGGATTTAAATATCCCCCCGATATTTTTTTCAAGTTTTTAGATTTTTGTGCACACCTGGGGACTACCCCAAGTGTGCAGGAAAATCTCCCTGCCCCCCAGGTGCCCCCGATGTGCGGATTTAGTGATCCGCACACAGGGGGCGCCTTTCGCTATTAGTATATAGATAACCTTTCATTTTACAACTAATTTATTTTAAATTAAATTAAATTAAATGGAAATCTAATACACTAAGTACAGAAGAGAGGAAATCATACATTGTTTCCATTTGACAATGAACATATATAATTCTCAACATGACGCAATCCAGAAAGTGGAGCCAGGACAGACAAGACAGATCTTTCAGCAAACCTGAGAAAATTGCTCGGGTTGCAGAGAAATCTGAAATTTAAATACAAAATACTGGGGGGGGGGGTTTAAACCTCCCCATTATAGAAACAGCATCTATAGCATTAAGAAATGGCTGCTTTCTGTGGCTGCTACTAGGCAACCACAACAGTATTGCCAGACATCAAGCCTTGGTTTCTGTCAGTAAAAGGCTGTGGGAGGAGGCAGAGCTCTTCCCAGGGTTGTTTTGACCTTTGAGGGAAGACTCATCAGGCCATGCTGGGTAGCAGCCACCAGACAAAACTCACTACCATGCCGCTTGCATGACTTACCTAGGCCCAGGTGGCTGCTACTGTTCAACAGCAGCAGCAGCCCAGCTCTCAGCCTAACGGAGCTCACAGGCTGCCAGGCCTCCCAGTTCAGACACTCTCCACAACACACTTGAGCAGTGGCAGTTTGTTGAGATAGGCTTACTTTAGGAAACAGGCTCCGTGTCAGAACTGAGAAAAAGGCACGCAAAAGCCCCTATTATAGATAATACAAAATGCACCCCGCACCTCTCGCAGACGTCACCATTCAGCCCCTACGGTTGCTATGGCAACCCTGACAGAGATACGGCACCTCATCTATATCCAGGCCTGGCAAGAGAGTCTCCAAGGCCAGCTCCCTTGGGAACTAGCAGTGGGGCACAATCTTAAGGAAAGTGATGACTTCTACAGGCATCCACCCAAAACACCCAGGCACTCCCCCCTCAGGAATTCCCTCCCCCGTAAATGAAGGTGAAATGGGGGTGAGGAGAACGATGTGATGGGGAGAAAGGTCAGCTACCTATGAAGTAAGTAAATAACAAATACTGCGAAGAGAGGGCAAATAGAAGGTGGGCTGGTGGGTGAGCAGGAAAGAGACGAGGCAACAGGGAAAGTTGAGGGTAAGGAGGGCTGTCAAAAGGAGTAGCAGAGGCAACAGTGTGAGGAAGGGAGCACAGGGGAAAGTGATGTGCCCCCCGGCCATTCCTTGCAGGTTCTCCACCATGCAACTGACCCCAGCCCCCCTCCAGCACCAAGCAACAGGCCCTCTTTTTAAGGACGTCTGTGTAAACACGGGGGCTCCCACAGACTTGTAGAAACACCTCCTCTGTCTGTACCTGCCCCCCATGGTACAATGGGTTTTTTTTTAGTATTTTTCATATGTGACTGTGTGTGCAGCTGGAAGTCATGGCGACCTCTGGTGATGGACCCCTACTGGGGGCCTGGAGGATATTCAGAGGGGTGGCTGAAAAAAGCCTGCCCCCGCCTCCCACCTCTGGTATTTCACAGAGGTCTCCCATCCAAGGACTTGCCAGAGTCGACCCTGCTTAACTTCTGAGATCTGATAAGATCAGGCTTGCCTGGGCTATCTATGGTACAAATTTATTTTGCACTCTCAGGCCAGTTCAAAACTGTTCAATTTACATTATTTATATGAGCTCCGGATTCAGGATAGTTGGAGAGTAGGGATTTTAAATTTTAGCACCACAGAGTAGGCATAGCTTACACTAGCATGGACTGTATGAAACATTTTAATATTAACTGCCTACCACTGAGTTTGGTAAGCTCAAAGTTCCCTTATTTGGCACTGCCTGAAAATCCCAGAACTTCTAATTTAATATTTTAAATATATTACAGAATAGTAGCTTCCAACTAATCAACTACCTGTATATGAAACATAAAAATGCGTACTTCAGTGAGTGCAGATTTCCCCGATCACCCTTGTTTATACTTACAGCTTTACTGACGGCCATCCTCAGTTCTGCCACACCCCCAAACCTCTTGGTCAGGGCCCTGGTCACGGGTTTGTAGGCCATAGGGATGACCTCAATAGGGATCCCTTTCTTCCACTGCTCTCCAAGGCTTTTTGACTTCTTTCTGTAGGAACATAAGTTAAAACAGAAGTTGCATTCATATTATGGCAAACAGCACACTTTTTAGTTTTACTACATTTATATGCTTAATTCTGGCAAAGCATTAAAGTACATTGCAGTTTGAACTGACAGTTTACAATCTGAGAAACACAACACAAAAAGAAGGAAGACAGGGGGACTACGAACTCAAAATATCAACTCCTTCATGATCCTGATAAAGTCACATAATGGAACTGCAAGACACATTCTGAAAAGGGAGGAAACTTAGAATCATAGAGTTGGAAGAGACCTCCAAGGTCATCTAGTCCAACCCCCTGAACACAGCAGGAAATTCACAAATTCTTCTGACTGAATTTTAACCTGTTGGTTCTGGTCTGACCTTCTGGGGAAACAGAAAACAACTCCGCACCGTACTATATATGACAGCCCTTCAAGTACTTGAATGTGGTTATCATATCACCTCTCAGTCGTCTCCTCTCCAGGCTACTGTCAGAACCCACAGCTTACAATGAAGTACACGCATTCAGGAACGGTTATACTTTTATTGCAAAGCTATAGATGCAGTAACACAGGCAGAACAGCAGAGACAGGAATGCAATAGCAATTACCAAGACACAGAACGAACTCCCCAACCCCCATGGCAGCATAGCTGACAGCTACACATACCCATCTCCTTCAACCTTTCCTCATTGGACTTGGTCTCCAGACCCCTCACCATCTTTGTTGTCCTCCTCTGGACACCTTCCAGCTTGTCTATATCTTTCTTAAACTGCGGTGCCCAAAACTGAACACAAAACTTCAGGTGAGGTCTAACCGGAGCAGAGTAAAGTGGTACCATCACTTCGCGTGATCTGGTCACTATTCTTCTGTTGATACAGCCCCAAAATACATTTGTCTTTTAAGCAACCGCATCACACTGCTGAGTCATGTTAAGTATATGGTCTACTAAGACCCCTAGATAATTCTTGCACATACTACTGCCAAGACAACTCTACTCCAACCTATAATTATGCTTTTTTTTTAAATAAAAACTTTATTAACTTTGAATAATACAAGAAACAACCAAGGAATACAACAAAAAATCCAAAAACATAGAAAAACTGAACAGTAATTAGTCTATTGTTGGTAATGTGAAGAACTATATACACAAATCACAAAAGAGGAACAATAAGGTTCAACAATAAGGTTCTACTGGGAATGAAAAATTAAAACATGGTACATGTTGAGATAACGAGTCTGTAAGAGGAAACCACAAAACTGCCACAGAAGAAGATGTTGTGCATTGTCTGAATTCGACGGGTTAAGTTGCCATGTCATCTTTTCCATAACTGAGATGTCCCAGACCTTCCTATGCCAGGAAGAGAGTGCAGAGGAGGTTTTTGGTCTTTCCAAGTTGATGCCATAACTGTTTTAGCTGCTGCAAATAATGACACTGCCAATTCTTTCCTAGCTACTGGGATTATAATTCCATGTCAATGATTTAAGAGCACAAATTCTGGGTTAAGTGGCAGTTGATAACTCACTATTTGAGAAATTTGTTGGGTTATGAAAAGCCAAAAAGTTTGTATCTGTGAACAGAGCATAAGGATGTAAGATAAGCCAATGTTGGATCAGGCCAATGGCCCATCTAGTCCAACACTCTGTCACACAGTGGCCAAAAATACCAGGTGCCATCAGGAGGTCCATCAGTGGGGCCAGGACACCAGAAGTCCTTCCACTGTTGCCCCCTCCCCCGAGCACCAAGAATACAGAGCTCTTACCCCAGATCGAGAGTTCCTATCTATACCTTGTGGCTAATAGCCACGGATGGACCTCTGCTCCATATGTTTATCTAGTTCCCTCTTGAAGACGTCCATGCTTGTAGCCGCCACCCCCTCCTGTGGCAGTAAATTCCATGTGTTCATCACTCTTTGGGGGAAGAAGGACTCCACCAGCAATGAAAATACGAAGCTGGAATACTTTCCAGCAATAGGCTTTAATTCTTGGATTAATATGATTTAATTTCAAAGGTATGTAGTACCATCTTGCTAAAAATTTAAAGGGTTGATATTTCATATTCAGTGCTCTGGTTGTAAAAATTGGAGTTTGCCACATTTGTTGCCATTGTGAAGGATTCTCCAGATTCCTTATGCCGTTGTTCTGCAACACCATTCTGATCTCTCTTTGTTCTGTAAGATGTTTCAACTGAAAATATTGAAACCATGGCAAAGAAGTACCACTTTTAGCTTCCAGTTCATTTTTTGGAAGAATAATGCCATGATGTGTAATATCTATCAGCCTAGTCATATTTGTTTTCTGCCAAAATTTAAAACGTTTGCCTTTCAACCCAGGTTCAAACCGGGGTTGTTTAGAGAACGTAGTGAGAGGTGATACGTAAGGAGATAACAGTTGTCTCCTTCTGTCTCATACTTTTATAGTAGCCGTTAAAAAGACAATATGTTGCATGGCAGTTGGTCTATAATGTGGTTAGTTCCGGAAGGGTAAAGGTGCAAGCATAGGATGGCTCTATATCTAACCAAGTTGGTGAATTTGAAGAAGACAACGTTCGTACTATGTCTGATAAACATACTGAGTTATGGTATAATTTTAAATCAGGATAATTGAGTCCTCCTGCAACTGTAGGTTGTCTTAGAGCCAGTTTGGTGTAGTGGTTAAGTGTGCGGACTCTAATCTGGGAGAACCGAGTTTGATTCCCCACTCCTCCACTTGCACCTGCTGGATGACCTTGGGCAAGCCGTAGTTCTGATAAGAGCTGTCCTTGAAAAGGAGCAGTTCCTGTCAGAGCTCTCTCAGCTACCTCCCAGGGTGTCCATTGTGGGGAGGGGAAGGGAAAGGAGTTTGTAAGCTGCTTTGAGATTCCTTTGGGTAGTGAAGGGTGGGGTATAAATCCAATCTCTTCTTCTTCTTAATGTGTGGAGGCTGAGTCTTGCTCTTTTTGAGTTCCAAATAAAGTTATTAAGAGCTTTTTGCCAAATATCATTTAAGGGGTACTGATATTGGCAGAGTTCTAAATAAAAACATATATTTAGGCAATATTAAAGAACAATTAAGGTCTATTTTTTCTGGCCAGGTAAGTATTTTGTTATTCTATTGTCTGAGTTGCGAAATGGTTGAGAGGTTTAGTTTAGTAAAACTAGTTTTTAAAAGGTTGTTTAGATCTAAAGGAATATTTATACCAAGATGGGTCCATTTATTATTTACCCATTTGTATGAGAATGTATCTTGAATTTGTTTCTTGGTGTTAGGGGTCAAATTGATAGGATACAGTTTGGCCATATTTCCAGTTTACATGTTAATCAGCATAAATCCAAATTGTTGTAACACGCTTTCTACTGCTTTTAGAGAGGTTTGTGGATTTGAGCGATATAATCGTACGTTGTCCGCAAACTGATTTTGTACTGAAGGTTGCCAGTTGTTATACTTGAAATACATTGGTTATTACAAATGGTATTAGCAAAGGGTTCAATCGCTAAAGCAAATTGCCAGTTTGGTGTAGGGGTTAAGTGTGCGGACTCTAATCTGGGAGAACCGGGTTTGATTCCCCACTCCTCCACTTGCACCTGCTGATGTGACCTTGGGTCAGTCACAAGCTCTGGCACAGCTGTCCTTGAAAAAGAGCCGTTTGTGTCAGAGTTCTCTCAGCCCCACCCACCTCACAGGGTGTCTGTTGTGGGGAGGGGAAGGGAAAGAAGTTTGTAAGCCGCTCTGAGACGCCAAGTGAAGGGCGGGGTATAAATCCAATCTCTTCTTCTTCTCTTCTTCAAATAATAAAGAGGACATTGGGCACCCTTGCCTCTACCCCATGTTAATGAAAAATCTAAAGAAGTTAAACCGTTGCTTTTATTTGGGCCTTTGGATTACAGTACATTAAAGCAATTGTGCACTTAAATTTGTCCCCAAAGTTCATCGCATTTAAGAGCTCTTGTAAATATTTCAGTTCCAATTTATCAAAAGCTTTTTCAATATCTAAAGCTTGTATTTGAGACCAGCTGAGCTCTGAGCAGGAGCAGGAGAGAGAGCTGTGAGAGAGGTGAGTGGGTTTCTTTTACTTGCTTTCAGCTGAGAGAATTCAGCTAAGGATATTTTGTGGGAAAACTGTGTTTAGCAGTGTGTGGAAGCACTTAGAGTTCTTGCAGAGTCCTGGCTGATTGAGTGTGGGAGAGGAACGGGCACTGTTTGACTGGGATTGCCTGTAATTGAGAGGAAGTGGAAGGGGCATTGTTTTGCCTGTGATTGAGTGCCTGGGTGAATTTGAATTTGAATAGCTGCTGCCTGACCTCTGCTGGGGGAGGCCTCTATTTAAGGAAACACCTTGGCAGAGGCACGAGCCTCTGGCACGAGCCGAAGGGTGAGCTAAAGGGCTCTTTGCCTGTGGCTCTTAGCCTAGGGACTCTTAGACTAGGGGCGCTGTAAGAAGCCCAAAAAGAGCCAGAAAGACAAGGCCCTAGGCTCTTTGTCTTTCCCGTAAAATAATTTGACTTGATAACAAAACCCACATAAATACCAAGGGTTTAAAAGGGGGATTATATTTATTTATTTTAAAAGAATTATGAAGCCAGAATGCCAGCAGGGGGTTGGGGGCTATCCAGTGTTTTGCACGGAGTGTCACATGTATGACTATCTGCCCACTGGGCAGAAGTCTTGGGTGTGTCCTCGGTGCAAGGAGCTCCTGGTTCTCAGGGAACGTGTGTGCTCCCTTGAGGCCAAGGTGGCTGACCTGGAGAAGCAGAGACAGTCAGCTAGGCACACAGAAAAGACTCTCGGGGACTTGTTAGCTTCGTCCCACTCTGGATCTGGCAGCCCCGCTGCTGTCAGGGAGCATGAGGGTCTAGGGGAAACAGGGCACCATGCTGAGGATAAGGGGAATGTGCCCTCAGAAGGGACCTCTTCCCCAGCTGGTGAGCGGCTCTCCTTTTGCACCAAGGAACCATCCCTGAGCAGGGTGGGAGGGGGGCTCTTGGTAGTGGGTGATTCGATCCTTAGGCAGGTAGACAGCTGGGTGGCGAACCCGCGTACTGACCGTATGGTGACTTGCCTGCCTGGTGCGAAGGTAGCGGACATTACGCGTGTTTTAGATAGGCTGGTAGATAGTGCTGGGGAGGAGCCAGTGGTCGTGGTGCATGTCGGCACCAACGATGTGGGGAAATGCAGTCGTGAGGTCCTGGAGGAGAAATTTAGGCTGCTGGGCAGGAAACTTAGGTCCAGGACCTCCAAGGTAGCCTTCTCAGAAGTGTTACCTGTTCCACGCGCAGGGCCGGAGAGACAGGCAGAGATCAGGAGTCTCAATGCGTGGATGAGACGATGGTGTAGGGGGGAAGGGTTCAGGTTTGTTAGGCACTGGGATACTTTTTGGAACAAGAGGGAGCTGTACAGGCGAGACGGTCTCCACTTGTCCCGAGAAGGAACCAGGCTGCTGGCACTTAAAATCAAAAAGGTGGCAGAGCAGCTTTTAAACTGAATATTGGGGGAAAGCCGACAGGAGATGAAAAGTCTCTGGTTCGGGTTGGCTCATCTGAGAGAGGTGAGGGGGTACCGGTTGCTTTTCTACAGGGAGGTGGATTGAAATTGTCCACAGAGGCCATGGCTGGTGACATGGACTGCCGGACAACGACTCGAGATAGCAAGAGGAAGGATGCAGGCTTAACTTGTAAGGGAAATTACAGCTGTTTCTATACAAATGCTAGAAGTGTCCGAGGTAAAATCGGGGAGTTGGAGTGCTTGGTGTCGGAGGGAAAAATAGACATTGTGGGTATTTCTGAAACTTGGTGGGATGAGGAAAATCAGTGGGACACAGTGATTCCCGGTTATATATTATATCGGAAGGATAGGGGGGGAAGGGTTGGAGGTGGGGTAGCTCTGTATGTCAGAGAGGGTATAAAGTCTAGAAAGATTGAGAGGCTAAGTGAATTGGATTCGCTTCTGGAAGTTCTATGGGTTGAAATAGGGGGGCCAAAAGGAAACTTAACACTGGGAGTTTGTTATCGCCCACCAGATCAAAAGATAGAGGAGGATTATAAAATGATGAATGCCTTAAAGATAGCAACTAGACAAAAACACTGTGTAATAATAGGTGATTTTAACTACCCACACATTGATTGGGTCAATATGTGTTCTAGTCGGGAAAAAGAGATTGAGTTTCTAGACACTCTAAATGACTGTGCTATGGAGCAGATGGTCACGGAACCTACCAGGGGAGAGGCGATCCTTGATTTGGTCCTAAGTAACACTCAAGACCTGGTGAGAGATGTAAAAGTGATTGCACCGCTTGGAAACAGTGATCATAATGTTGTTGAGTTCATCATTTGTACAAATAGAGAATTGGCCAAAAAGACTCACACAACCATTTTTAACTTTAAAAGGGGTAATTTCTCTGATATGAGGGGACACGTGGGGAGGAAACTGAAAGGAAAAGTAGAAAGGGTCAAAACAATTGGGGAAGCTTGGGATCTATTTAAAACTACGATCCTAGAAGCTCAAAAAATATATATTCCGCAGGTTAGGAAAGGCACAAACAGGTATAGGAAAAAGCCTGCATGGTTAACAAACAGAGTAATGGAGGCTGTAAAAAGTAAAAAGAATTCCTTTAAGCAGTGGAAAGCTAGTCACAGTGAGGCTGATAAAACGGAACACAGGCTATGGCAAATAAAATGCAAGTCTGAGGTCAGGCAGGCAAAAAGGGAATATGAGGAGCATATAGCAAAAAACGTAAAAACCAACAATAAAACTTTCTTCAAATACATTAGAAACAGGAAACCAGCCAGGGAGGCAGTGGGGCCCTTGGACGACCAAGGGGTAAAAGGAGTATTGAAGGATGATAGGGAAATGGCTGAGAAGCTAAATGCATTTTTTGCCTCCGTCTTCACTGTGGAAGATGAGAAGTGCTTGCCCACTCCAGAACCACTGATTTCAGGAGGGGTGTTGGAAGACCTGAGTCAGATTGAGGTGATGAGAGAGGAGGTCCTAAAACTGATAGACAACTTAAAAACTGAAAAATCACCAGGCCCAGATGGCATACATCCGAGAGTTCTGAAAGAACTCAAATGTGAACTTGTAGATCTCCTGACAAAGATATGTAATCTTTCCTTAAAATCTGCCTCCATTCCTGAGGATTGGAAGGTAGCTAATGTCACTCCCATCTTTAAAAAGGGTTCCAGAGGAGATCCGGGAAATTACAGGCCAGTCAGTCTGACGTCGATACCGGGTAAATTGGTGGAAACCATTATTAAGGAAAGAATTAGTAGGCACATAGATGAACAAAACCTATTGAGGCAGACTCAGCACGGTTTCTGTAAGGGAAGATCTTGTCTCACTAACCTGTTAGTGTTCTTTGAGGGGGTGAACAAACATGTGGACAAGGGGGATCCAATAGATATTATTTACCTTGACTTCCAGAAAGCTTTTGATAAAGTTCCTCATCAAAGGCTCCTAAGTAAGCTCAAAAATCATGGGATAGAAGGACAAGTCCTTTTATGGATCAAAAACTGGCTAGTTCATAGAAAACAGAGAGTGAGTGTAGGTGGGCAATTTTCTCAGTGGAGGGTGGTAAGCAGTGGGGTACCGCAGGGATCAGTACTTGGTCCACTGCTTTTTAACTTGTTCATTAATGATTTGGAGATGGGAGTAAGCAGTGAAGTGGCTAAATTTGCGGATGATACAAAGTTGTTCAGGGTGGTGAAAACCAGTGAGGATTGTGAGGCACTCCAAGGGGATCTGTCAAGGATGGGCGAGTGGGCGTCAACATGGCAAATGGGGTTCAATGTGGCCAAGTGCAAGGTGATGCACATTGGAGCCAAAAATCCTAAATATAAATACACATTGATGGGGTCTGAACTGGCAGAGACTGAGCAAGAGAGAGATCTTGGAGTTGTAGTGGATAACTCACTGAAAATGTCGAGACAGTGTGTGACTGCAATAAAGAAGGCCAATGCTATGCTGGGGATTATTAGGAAGGGTATTGAAAACAGATCAGCCAATATAATAATGCCCCTATATAAATCAATGGTGAGACCTCATTTGGAATACTGTGTGCAGTTCTGGTCACCACACCTTAAAAAGGATATTATAGCTTTGGAAAAAGTGCAGAAAAGGGCAACTCGAATGATAAAAGGGTTGGAACACTTTCCCTATGAGGAAAGGTTAAAGCGCTTAGGGCTCTTTAGCTTGGAGAAAAGACGACTGAGGGGTGACATGATCGAGGTTTATAAGATTATGCATGGGAAAGAGCAGGTAAAGAAAGAGGTACTTTTCTCCCTTTCTCACAATACAAGAACTCGTGGGCACTCCATGAAACTGCAGAGCGGTCGGGTTAGAACGGATAAAAGGACGTCCTTCTTCACCCAAAGAGTGATTAACACTTGGAATTCACTGCCACAGGAAGTGGTGGGTGCTACAAGCATGGATGGCTTCAAAAGGGAATTAGATAAGCATATGGAGCAGAGGTCCATCAGTGGCTATTAGCCACAAGGTATAGCTAGGGGCTCTGGGGCAAGTGATGCTCTGTCTTCTTGGTGCTTGGGGGGGGTCAACAGTGGGAGGGCTTCTAATGTCCTGGCCCCACTGCTGGACCTCCTGATGGCACTGGTATTTCTGGCCACTGTGTGACACAGAGTGTTGGACTGGATGGGCCTTTGGCCTGATCCAACATTGGCGTCTCTTATGTTCTTATTATTACTTTTAGTTGGTGTGTTTTGCTAAAACTAATTATATTTAAAGTTTTGTGTGTGCTATCAAGCAATATGGCAATTGGGCAAAAAGCCCATCTGATCAGAATGTACATATTTAGTAATAAATGTATTAAGCCTATTAACTAAAATTGCTGCGAAGATTTTTGCATCGGTATTTAATAAAGATATTGGTCTATATGAGCCTAAATTGGAGAGGGCCTTTCCTTATTTTGGAGTAACTATAATCTTAGATTCAGTCCAGGATTTAGGCAGGAAACCATCTTACAATATGCAATTGCAAGTTTCAGTTACGGGGGATGCGAGTTGGGCCATAAATACTTTATAAACTTCCTTTTAGAAGTTTATATATATAAACTTATATATAAATATATAAAAAATAAAATCTGGGGTTTCGTATAAATCTTTGATTTAACTTCTGTATTACCTTATACAATAATTGTTTAAAGTATTATCTTTTTGAGTCACCATGTATTTTTCATTATAGTTAGATATACATTTTATTATTTATTCTTATACAATTGTTTTGTCAATATTGTTCAATTATTATAGTCTTTTAACCAACTGTAGAATCTTGCCCATGTGTTTTCAAAGCTTGTTTCATCTCATCCTCTGAGAATTAAAGTTAATTTATCCATTGTGGCAGTCTTGAATATTTTGTTTATAGTTTCTTCTTTTGAGGATATTTCTTTCTTCCTCCAATATTTGGCATATAAAATCCTTGCAGTAGTTACTGCACGTGTAATAAAAGTCTTTTTTTTTACACTTTTGTGGAATTATATTCAAAAGAAATAATTCAGTTATAAAAGGTATGGTATATTTCAACATTTTTGTAGCATTTAATGAATCCATGCCCCAAAATGTTTAACTCTATCACAAGTCCACCACATATGAAAAAATGAACCAACATTCTTTTGACATTTCCAATAATCATTTGGTAAATCAGGATAAAACATTGCTAATTTATCTGGAGTCATATACCATTTATTAAACATTTTATAAATATTTTCTTTATATGAAATTGCTTTCGTAATTTTTATATTTGTTTTCCATACCTGTGAATACTTTATAAAATTCAGCAGGTAAGAAATCTGTCCCTACCTGGAGTTTTCTTTTTTAGATTTTTTATACCTTCTGTTACCTCTTGCAAAGTGACTGGTTCTTCTATCAACAATCTCTGTTCTAAATCGATTTTTTGAACAACATTTGGTGCATTTAGAAAATTTAAAATCGATTCAGAGCTAGGATTATCTGAATAGTATAAAGATTTGTAATACTTGGTAAATGTCTCTAATATTGCCATAGAGTTTGTGAGTAATTCTCCTTGGGGGTTTCAAACAATATTAATAAATTTGGATGAGCTTTGTTGCTTTATTTCCATGACAGAAGCCTAAGTGATTGTGAACTTTTAAACCAATATTTATGCTTTAAATATATTAAATTCTTTTGAATTTGGGATACTTCCAAACTATCTAGTGCTTCGCGCTCAGCTTGGTGTTTGCAATATACTTTTTTACTCCCAATTTGTTTATGAAGAGTTTCTAGTTGCTTGATTTTTGTAACCAGTTCTGATTTATAATGTTCTTTTTCCTTCTTATAGCAAGAAGCCAAAGAAATAATTTTGCCCCAAACGACAGCCTCCATTGCGTCCCAGCAAATGTCTGGTGAAACTTCAGCGTTTTTATTAATTTCAAAGTACTGATTGATGTCCTGTATCATTTCTTTTTAATTTAATTTTTATTAACGTTTTTTATATTACTCAAACGCACAAGAAAAAACAATACAATCCATAACTAACGATGAACCTTAACAATATAAACTAGGTGGTTGTCTCAACACAATATTATTTATCTTTAGTTATCACAGGTTCCTGTGTAAGTTTAACCAAGAAGAAGTATGTATAACTAACGGATAAATCTCTTCCTATAATCCAGATAAACATTACAAACAAGTAAATATTTCCTTATATTTAACAGGCATATGACATAAAGGTGATGAGTGTGTATTGTGGGTATAATCCAGAAATGGTGCCCATTTGGCCAGTAGGTTTGTAGTAAGTCCTTGTTCTTCAATCCATTTTATGGAATCCGATAATTTTGTCCACTGTCAATAGGTCCCATAATTTTGTGAACCATCTTCCACTGGAACTGGCATCCTTCCAGCTAGATGCTATTAGAGTCTTGGCTGCTGAAAGCATAGTGGAGATTAGTTCTTGTCGTATTTTGGGTATCGTATTGTCTGTCCAGAGATCCAACAAAATTAATTCTGGGGTTTTCGTAATCTCATAACTCCTTATATCCTTAACGTACATAATTATTTTCTCCCAGAATTCTTTTACTATGCAACAATCCCACCAAAAATGTAAAAAGGAGCCAGGTTCGCCACATTTCCTCCAACAAAGTGGTAAGTGGGGGAAATATGGTGTACTTTGCTGGGGGTAGTGTACCATCTCATCATCAATTTAAATGCCTGCAGTCTTATAGGAATAGATCTAGATGTGAGGGATGACGAAGCCCAAATCTTTTTCTAATCACTTTCAGTTATGGAATTGTTGCAGTCTGCTTGCCAACTTATTTGATATTGCAATGGTTGGGTCAGAATCGATTCCACTAAAATTTTATATAAGGATGAGATAATACTTTTGAGATGCAATTGAATAGTTTTTAAACACTGTTCAAAGGTTGTAAGCGGGCGACATAGTCCTGTACGATAATAATCTGAGCAATAAAGAGAGTGAAGTTGGTGGTATTCCAACCATGGTATGTGACATGAGTGTTTTTGTTCCAGGTATTCCCTATGTGCTAAATTAGGCCCTTGTTGTACATCAACAAAGCGAGTGAGGTTGTTGTGCTTCCATACTTCAAAAATACCTGGTAAGTATGCAGGAGTGAACCATGATTGTTCTATAAATGTACTCATTGGGGAAGGTGGGAGTGCTAGTATTTTTTTTCCTTTTATCCCAGATTTTAAAAATAGTACTTAGGAATTGATTTTGGATAATATCTTTAGGCCTATGAGAAGGAAGTTCCCACAAAAGACTTTGAAATTTATGGTCTGTCACATACATACTTTCAACGTGTTTCCAATCACTATTAAAGCTATTACTATATGTTTTTAAAAGACCCACCAGAATAACTGCTTCGTGGTAGAAAACCAAATCCGGTAATGCTAGTCCACCGTTATAGATGGGTTTTTTCAATGTATTGTAGCTAATCCTAGGTTTGGGTGAATTCCAGATGAATGTTGAGATGGCTTTCTGCCAATCTTTGAAATATGCCTTAGGGATGTCAATAGGGATTGCTCGCATTAAATATAAAATTTTGGGAAAGAAAAAAGTTTTAACAATCTGTAATTTTTCCATCCAGGAGGACATTACTGAGGCTTGTTTCCAATGTGGTTTTTCTATTAGGTGTTTGAAGGAGAGAAAATTAACCTTCAAGTGTACATTTCGAGAAATTAATACTGCCACACCTCTAGACTTGGATGTGCCTGATGCTACTTTTTTTTGGCCCCCCAAAGAGGATTTTTTTAATTTCATTTTTATAAACACTACATACTATAACAGAAATAGGGTAGGGGACTACACTAGGGACAAAGTAAAGATACCCACTAATACCTAAAAACCCAAGAGAGGAGATCTTCTAATCAGTTTATACAAAACATCAAGTCTTCATCCCACTAGCCCCTTTACAAACTGAGTGAAGTATATATCATTAACTTTTTAAATTTTTACATTCAACTATTGTTAAGAAATATCCCCAAGCATCAAATTTTTAACTTTTTTCAAAGGCACAACTCAGAGTCCTTCAGCCTTCACTTCTCCTTGCCCCGTCTCTTCCGCAACTTATAAGGACTTTTAGGAGCTGCTGCACCTTTCTCAGAAAGAGAGTCCTTCCCGGAAGAATCCGAGTCTAGCTCGCCCACTGGACTTACTGCCCTCTTCTTCTTTTTCTTCCTCCTCTGGCCCTCCCATCTGGACTCTTAGAAATTCCCGAACTTCCAGAAAAGAGTCAATCTTTTCTTTTTTATCCTTGATTTTGAAGGTGATGCCTTCTGGAGTTAGCCATCTATATCCAATTGAATTTGTCTGAAGAAAGAGAATAAGCTCTTTATACGTCTTTCTCCTTTGCCTTATTTCAAATGGAATGTCTTTGAGAACTTTAATGACATTCTCCCCCACTTTCAGGGGTACTCCAGATACAGCTTTGAGGATTGCATCCCTCACATGCCTCTTCGAGAATCTAACGACAATTTCCCCAGGCAGATTATTTTTCTTTATATATCCTGAATATGACCTATAGGCCACATCCACATCGCTTATCAGCTGTTCCACCTTTATCTCTGTCACTGGGGCCAATATTTCAGTCATTAGTTCCTTTAGATTCTCACCCGTAGACTCTGGCATGCCCTGGAAGCGAAGAATCATATTCGCCTTTTCCATTTGTAGTTGTAGCAATTGCTTTTCTGTGGAGACTTGCTTCTTTTCCAGTTGTTTTACTTTCTTCTTCACCTTTTGTGCAGTGGCATCCACTTCTTTCACCTTCTCAGCTGTTTGGTTCATCATTTTCAGAGTCTCGCTTATCTGGTTTTGCTGAGCGGTGACGCATTGGGTCATTTTATTCATCTGCTCTTTGAAGTTATTCATCTAGTCCATTAGAGGGCGCATGGATTCTGCCAAAATCATTGCCAGCTCATTGGTTCCTTCCAGTTTTGGGCTCTCCATTCCTTTCCTTTCGAAAGCTTCTCCTTTTCTGTCCTCCTTCCCGCCATGTTTTTCGAGTTGTTTACTTTCGCAAATTTTTGAAAGTCTCTGAATATGCGCTTAAACGCTCAAACACTTCTCGGTAAGTACTTCTCAACAGTTTTAGCCGTTTATTCTTCCACTCTCCCCCTCATTCGCTCAAGAATTCGTGCGCATGGGAGGCATCCCTCCTCCGCTCACCTTATTCTCTGCTGCGTAGCTCGGGTAGGGAGCTTTCTTTTCTCTTTAAATCTGCGCTTAAACGACTCACGTTCATAATCGGTCCTTGGACCTCGTTTACTTTTGGTTTTAGACACTCGATCTCCTGCGCTTGCCCCGGTTAGTGTTGCTTAAGTCCATTCTGTCTCTCATAGACCGAATAGACAAAGTCCTATAAATCATAAGTTACTTAAACCACACAGGCCATCTTAACCATGGCAAAATTATATTTATGGCTCTAAATGTTAAAAGCAAGCTTAAAAAATTGAAAGAGCCATATTATGACTTATCTAGATTAACTGTTGTTCATTTATCACATACCACCAAGTAAACCGTATTAAATTCAGAAGAACTGTAACAAAAAAATGCACAGGCACACCTGCCACATTGATCCTTTTAAATGGGAGGGAGGCATTCAACCCCTTGGTTTTGCTCTCCCTTACTCTGGAGCTGGGGGGAGCAAAACCAAGGGGTTTGAAGTCTTCCTCTCATTTAAATTGAGAGCCAGTTTGGTGTAGTGGTTAGGAGTGTGGACTGTAATCTGGAAGAACCGGGTTTGATTCCCCACTCCTCCTCCATATGCAGCTGCTGGTGTGACCCTGGGTCAGTCACAAGTTCTCTCAGAGCTATTCTCTCAAGGGCAGTTTTCTCAAGAGCTCTCTCAGCCCCACCCCCCTGAAAGGGTGTCTGTTGTGAGGAGGCGAAGGGAAAGGAGTTTGTAAGCCGCTCTGAGACTCCTTTGGGTAGTGAAGGGCCATGGGGTATGAATCCAATCTCTTCTCTTCTTCTAAAAGGATCAGCTGACAGGCGGACCCTGTCATGCTGATCTTTTCAAATGGGGGGGGAGCCGTTTCAGCCCTCCCTTTCACTCCCCCCCTCTGGAGCAGGGGGAAGCGAAAGGGACTGCTCAAATGGTTTCCTGGCATTTCAGGCTTACAGAGGACGGGTGCACCTGCCTTGCTGTCAGACTGAAATGGAACTTCTCCCTGTTTCCAAGGGGTGGAAAGAGAAATGGACCCACACAAATGGATGTCAGACATTTCAGGCTGAGAGAGGACAGGCACACCCAACTGCTGTCAGACTGAAATGGCCGGTTGTCAGCTGTTAGGTTTAAATACAGTTCGGTTTGGTAAAGCTGAAAGCTCCCGCTTTTATTCAGGCTCAGCTTATTAGAGAATCTGATTCAGCTGAATAAATACCTCCAAAATACCAATAAAGTATTTTTCGGGAATTTATTTGGTTCGGCTTATACTGAACACACACCCCTACTCTACACAGTATTTTTTCCAAATGAGGCTGCGCCATAGATCTATACAGGGGGCATTACAACATTGGCCATTTTCTTCTCAATCCCTTTCCTATTAATCCCTAACACAGAAGTTGCCTTTTCCACCACTGCAGCACCCTGGGCTGACCCTTTCAGTTTGATGCCAGGGAATGTATTGCTGGCTGCTAGTGTAGACAGCTTTAAAAGGGAGTTAGACAGACTGTATGAATGTTTAAAGACATACATCACAGTAAGCAAAATTCAACACAAAAAGTTCTAAATTAGACAGGCCATGGACGTGGCCAATAGCTCTGAATAACTGAAAAACAAGGCTTGAAGTATTATGTATCTACTGAAGAAAAGAAGGCAGATACTGATTTACATTGATTATAAGCATAAAAACACAAACAAGTTAATATACACCTCACTCTTCGCCTCCTCAAGAAAGCATTATCTTTTACCTGTAATCAGCAATAATAACTAAGCATTTTGCATAGCCAGCAACAATCTTCTCCTGAGTCAGGCAGCCCCTGGAGGAAAACAAGCCCAGCAGATGTGGTCAGCCTGGATGCTCAGAAACTCCTGCTTATGCATACTTTTTTTTAATCGCTAACATTAATTCATGCTTAATGCATCCAAATATGTCCATTTTCAGTAACTGGCAAGCGTATTGGGCTGTTCAATAAAAATGGTAATGAAATCTTGCCACCAAGAGGACAGGCAGCTACAAAGGAATGATGGTGTCACCAAGGGAGAGATAATGTCACCTATGACCTCCAGCCAGACATCCTGGAGTGCGAAGTCAAATGGGCCTTAGAAAGCAATACTAACAACAAAACTAGTGGAGATGACGGTATCCCAGCTGAGCTATTCAAAGTCCGAAAAGATGATGCTTTTAAAGTGCTGCACTCAATATGCCAGCAAATTTGGAAAATGCAACAGTGGCCACAGGATTGGAAAAGGTCAGTTTACATGCCAGTCCCAAAGAAAAGCAATGCCAAGGAATGTTCAAACTATCACACAATTGCACTCATTTCACATGCTAGCAAAGTCATGCTCAAGATCCTACAAGCCAGGCTTCAGCAGTACATGGACAGAGAACTGCCAGAAGTACAAGCTGGCTTTCGAAGAGGTAGAAGAACTAGAGAGCAAATTGCCAACATTCGCTGGATTGTGGAGAAAGCAAGGGAGTACTAGACTACCCTAAAGCCTTCGATTGTGTGGATCACAACAAACTGTGTCATGTCCTTAAAGAGATGGGAGTACTAGACCACCCCACATGTCTCCTGAGAAACCTGTATAAGGGTCAAGAAGCGACAGTTAGAACCTTCCACCAGGCCTTTGGGTAGGAGCCGCCGCCACCACCTTCGCTATACCATCCTCGATGTACCATCCACCTACCAGATTCCATGGAGGTGGTTCAGTCTGATTGCTTTGGGGCGCTCCCACTATTAAGTCCGTGGGTCGCAAACATGAGTTGCTGAGCATCTTGTATAAAGTATAGATTGTATAGATTTGAAGCACCAGTTTTATTGTATATGTAAAATTGTTTTATTGTTTTACTATTTTAAATATTGTTGTTAGTAGGGATGTGCATTTCGGGATCCCGAACCGAAAAAAAGCCGAAAATAACGTTTTTCGGCTTTTTTCGGCTTTTGCAATCCCGAAATGGCTTCCTATGCGTTTTTCCGAATCCCGAAAAAATTCAGGAATCCCGAAAAAATTCGGGTCCATTATAACCAATGGGGCCATTGAAGTCAATGGCAAAAAACCTCTTGAAACTTTGCGGGGGG
>NW_015172103.1:37853-51864 GCF_001447785.1 Gekko japonicus
TTTGCCATTGACTTCAATGGCCCCATTGGTTATAATGGACCCGAATTTTTCGGGTTTTCCGAAAATTTTCGGATATCTATGCTTTACCGAATTAAATATTCGGGTTTTTTCGGGTTTCCCGAAAAAATTCGGGTTCAATAAACCCGAATCCGAATTTTACCGAATTTTTTTTTTTTGCACATCCCTAGTTGTTAGCCGCCCTGAGCCACTGGGTAGGGCGGGATAGAAATCGCAAAAATAAATAAATAAATAATAAAAGCAGAATAATTTGAACATGACGGAGTTGGAGGACCCTCCAACAGAACTCCTGAAAGCAAAACGTCCTATTAAGAGTTGATTGGGATTCCCTCCATCTGCTCAACAGAATAGACATATCCCAGTAAGTCCAGTGTTTTTCCAGCTTTCAGTGGAGGAAGCTATCCATTAAAGGATTATCCTATAGCACTTTCCATTCCAGCACTGATCATCACACTGCATCTGGTGTTAGGAGTGAATAACCCGTCGGAGCACCTGCATCTACAGGGTGAACGAGATCAATCTCCAAGGATAAATGCCCATGAATCTAGATGATCATGCATCTGGTCCAGTATAAGCACTCTAGATAGACTTTGATGCTCGAGAGTTTTTTTTTTTGGGGGGGGAGACAATGTGCCACAGTCAACTCGCAGATCCTTTTCTTTTTTAAAAATTTCCATTTCAGGGATACATCAGAATCAAAATAATCTTGGAAAGAATCAAGTGTATCCTTAATTCCCAGCTCTAGAAATTAAAATTTGCCCCATCACGTAAAAGATTCAGTTAGTCCCTCAACAGATTACAGCCTTAGAAGCTAACACAGTTGACATCAATGCAGTTAATTACTTGTTCTCCCTGTAGGGAATAAGATTCTATTCTTACCCTCCTCCTTTGATAAGATTGAGGTCCCAGTCAACTTCATCCGCCCCATCAATGGCAACATCCAGCTATACACATACAAAGCAGATTGATTAACATTTTCTACCATCTATAGGAGAACTCAAAAATATGGTGATGGGAATAGCTGAAATGGACAAGTTAAATACAACACTACAAAATAAACCAGAGAAACTTTTTTGAGACAGATGGAAATTATTTTATGACTGGCTGAAGATGAAAAAGATAAATTAAAACTGAATTATGCTAGTACGATATAAAAGTTGTAAAATGTGGAAGACGTAATGGATATTATAAGTTGTAACTGAGTGTGAAAGAGATATGATGTTTAATTCTGTTATAGTGGGAAATGAAAATAAATTTTCAAAAAAAAAGAAAAGAAAGAAAGGTGCCAAAAATCCTCCTTACAGATCTCCTAAAAAGAGTAATATTGACATAGAACACTCAGATGATTCAGACCTGGAGGCTTCTCTGTTAGAGGAAATGGCAGTGGGGGGGGGGGAGTAAAAGCAAACAGACTGAGATACTGCATGCCCTAACAGAGATAAGGAATGAAATTAAGAATAATATAAAGTCACTGAGTGGAGAGGTTGGACAATTAAAAAAGGAATTTGGATTGCTCAAACAAACAATTGAGCCATAAAATAAGAAACTAGATGAACTGACTGCAGCATTGAAAACGACAGAGAGGAAAGCTGATTCAGCACATCGGCCCCAGTCACACGACAAAGTTGCCATGGGAGAGGCACAGATGGTGGGCGGATTATCCGGGCGTGATCACACCCCAACACCTGGGAAGTGGAGTGCACCTGTGGCTTACCGCCAACAATGCACGTTAAAAAAACTAGTACCTCCAAGGTACTAGTAAACGTTTGCCATGGGCTGCCTCCAGACGGCCGTGGTGTGATCGCACCAGTGCACAGCATTCCCCTCCGGTCCCTCGTTTACCCGCCGGCGCTGAGGGAAGGACCTGTGGTGTGCCGCCGGCGCGTCTGATCGCATAATCGCGGCTCAAACTGCACCGGGGCAATTAGCCATGCCTCCCCCCTCGCGATATCCGGCCCGTGTGACCAGGGCCATCAAATGGCAAAAAAGAATGCAGAAGACATCAAAGTTTGAGATATGGGCTAAGAATAAGATTATACTCCAGGAAACAAAACTGAGAGGGGAAAAAAGCCAAGCTCCATGGAGTATCTGTAAACTTTAGTGAAACAGATAATCTCACTGCAACTTTAAACAAATGGCTGACTCAAATCCTTCTCGCAGCAGCAGAACCAGCGCCTCCTGAAGGGATCCTCAGCTCTGCCTTCTGGTTAAACATCTCCAAAAAGGTTCCTGAAAATGCTTCCCCAGACATTATTGTCGAGTTTAAACAGCTACAGATGAAAAATAAACTTTTCGCAATCGCGAGAGACAAGCAAGGACTTAGCTTGGAGGACATGATTGTGTATCTGTTTCCTGACATTCCAGCGGAGGTAATTAATGCAATAAGACGTCTCAGGGAAACAGCGAAAATCCTCAGAGACAAAGGAATTCAATACAGATGGTTGCCCTTGAAACATTTAGTCGTCAATTTGGAAAACAAAACGTTCACAGCTTTTAATGAGATTACAGGGAAAAAATTAGTAGATGCAGTAACTAAATTAAGGAATGGAAGTGTTTAAACTGAGATATTATGTTTGTTAGCAGAGTGGTAGAAAGTAATCCATAGAGTTACCATGTTAGTATGTAGAGTAAGTTAGAATTAATAGATAGGATAAGTGTGAATCATAATAAAGAAAAATAGATAAAAGGAATGGAATTGTTAAACCAACAGCATAGCAAGGAAGGGAAGGGTGTGCCCCCCCCCCAAAGACCTCCGATCAGAGGGAGGAAGATTTCCTCCTGTTGCAGAGGTTTCTCTGCAGCACCCAGTTTCTGAGGCAACCCTGTTCAACTTTCCTTTTTAGGTATGGAAGAAGATAGATTATAAGTATAAAATAAGTGTGTATGGAGGGAACCCAGCTAAAGAAGAAAAGAAGGCTTAGATAAATTAAGGAAGAATCTAATAATGTTTAGATTATGAATTAGAGGAAGTTGTACGGTGGTCTGACTAAGCGGGTAAAGAAAGGGAATAAGATAACGAGGATGGAGATTATTTATATACTTTCAATGTTTAATTTGATTTCTAGAAAGCGGAGAATATATGGAAAATGAAGTGTTAAGATATGTATAAAATATATGAGTACATGTACACTCAATAAAATATTAATCACAAAAAATAATAATTATCATATGGCATTGTGTTTAGGATAGCCAGGAGATCCTAAGATTGTCTGGCAGCCAGAAGTTCTAACTCTTTCAGCATTATGCACCACTAGGTGGCAAGCTAGACTTGTTTTTAAGGCAAGTGATGTTTCAGAGGTGGTTTGCCATTGCCTGCCTCCACGTCATGACTTTGGTATTCCTTGGAGGTCACCCTTCCAAAGACTAGCCAAGGCCAACTCGGCTTAGTTTCCAAGATCTCACAGGATCGGGCTAGCCTGGGCTACACAGGTCAGGGCGAGAGGGTGGAGCAGGGGGCGGGTGGAATACAAGGTTAAGATCAATTTGACCGTTTTTCACATGCTGCATTAACACTTACAGGCTAATCCAGATTTTAAAACCGGGGAGGAAATTTTTATGGAAGGCTTGAACTGTTGGGGGGTTTATTTTGGACTCATTAATAAGCTATGACAAGTTTTTGATATTTTCTCAGCTGAAGTCTAGATATGATTTGTCAACCTCTGCTGAATGGCAATTCTTTACAAGCTGATCTAAATACGACTCTGTAGCACTTAGTGTTTCAGAATCTCTGAGCAATGGGTTATGGCCCTACATTTTATAACTGTTGTTTCCATGGATCTTACACTACAATTTATTTAGCAACCAATTATTTTTAGCATATACTGGACACCATAGTGTGGTGTAGTGGTTAAGAGCAGTAGACTCTGATCTGGAGAGCCAGGTTTAATTCCCCACTCCTCCAGCTGAAGCCTGCCGGGTGACCTTGGGCCAGTCACAGTTTTCTCAGAACTCTCTCAGCCCCACCTGCCTCACAAGGTGCCTGTTGTGGGGAGAGGAAGAGAAGGCAAACATAAGCCACTTTGAGACTCCTTAGAGTAGAGAAAAATGGGGTATAAAAATCAACTTCACAGTGCCTTTTTAGTAAAGGACTAAGTAAAGTGTTTAATTATTGGTGCTGTAACTTACAGGACATGTCTTTTAAACATATGCTTTTGGGCCTCTCCAGTTATTCAGTCTTTTGGGAAGAAGCAATTACTCATATCACCTTTGTATTAGAATATCCATTGATCCTTGAGGATACTATTTGCCTGTCTCTTGGAGACTGATAGTCAACAAAAAAGGACCCTCCTTGACCTTTCCATTGCTAAAAGACTTACAGTACAATACTGGAGAGATAAAAGCCCATCTCCTGTCACCTAGTGAATTGAGGACCTTACAGCCTTATCAACATTTGAACATATGGCATATAGACGACAACTATGCATGGATATATTTTTAGATATTTGGAAACCTTTTATAGATTCTTATCTGCAGACATACCACCATTGTTGTTATACATTAAATCATTTATTTATTTCTGTTCGAGTTAATAAAAATAAATAAAATGTTTTAAAAGTACTGAGAAATAGGACTGAAGTTCAGGAATAGTATCAGGAGAAAATAAATACAATTAAACAAATGGGGGGGATTAGCAGAGCCCATCTTCCAGGCAGGAAATGAACTGAGAATTGGGGTGACCTCCATCAGTGGAGTCACAAAGATTGAAATTTAGAACCGCTTCCTTGACAGCAGATGCCGCCTTCAATCTTCTTCTAACTTGGTATGATATTATCTGCCTACAAGAGACTTGGTGTCAAGAACCACTTCTTGTTGATGGGTTTGTCACCTGGGGAAAGGAAGGGCAGAGCGAAGGGAAGCTTGGCGCTACTTGTACCTACACAGCTGCATGCACCAATGATTACCCTAGATTCCAGTGGTCACTGGGCCCAGGCAAATGTCGTTAAATCCGGTCATTATGGCTTTTTAATTGTGAACGTTTACCTACCTTCCCATGGTACCAGGTTAAGGGTAAACAAAGCTTGGACTAAGTTTGAGGAATTTAAAATAAACTTTTGTTGTCCTTCCTACGTGCCTTTGTCATGGTTGCAGGTGATTTTAATGCCAGACTTGGATCCTTGAACAAGGCACTGTGTACCTATTTTAACTCCACTTCTCCGGTGCATGAACCAGCAAGTATATTACCCCCAGATCTTTCAAGGATGCTAAATCAAACTGGAAGAGCCTTCATCTAGTACAACTTGAGAATAAACTAGATCTCTTTATTCTTATTGGAGAAACCCTGGGGTGGGGAACACTCCTAAAGAGTACACATATTGTTCAGAGGGAAAAGACGGAACCATCAGTTTGTTCTGACATCATGTAATACGTTGAACTACAAAATGCATTTGGAAGCTGGTGCATGCTAAGCCAGCAATAACTTACCAATCATTTTGAATATAAGTATTCAAAACCAATTAGCACTTATGTCAGAGAAATTAAATGCTGACTTAGATCCTGACTCAAGTCTATATGGACTGAAAAGATGGACCAGCAATGCCAAGAACATTTTGGCTCAGATAAAACACTTCAAATTCATAATGATATGATTGCCGGTAGCACAGCCTAAATGGCAATACAATCTGACTTATATTTAATTCTTGGGTGGTTAGAACGATGATCAAAAAGACCTCATATTGCCCCCCTGACATCTACAAAACTCAAACTGAAACCCTTGTTTGACTTAGAATGTTTGGCAGCCAAAAATATTCTAATGGCCCAATTTCAACAGTACAGACTAAGAGATGCTACCTCAGTTCTTCCAGCACTTAGAACTAGTGGCTGGTGGGTGGGAAACAGAAAATGGGAGCAGGAAAAAGGGTGGAGGTGATAGAGGCCTACAGGGGATAGAAAGAGGAAATATTGGTGGACGGGAAATTAAGAGGTGCTCAGCGATCCCTGCGGGCCCCCTGCTTGTGGGTGTCTCCTTGTGAAAACCCTCTGCAGCTTCCAGCGTGAGGCCTATGCACAGCATCCAAGAAAGAAAACCCGTCTGTTACCTCAGGGTGTCGATCCAGGTCACTCAAGATTAAGTCATTCTGCAGAATCAATTGACGTGCCTACAGGGAAAATTAAAAACCAGAATTATTTCCCAAAGTCTGAAAAAGCAAATTCAGCAACAATCAGAGATGTATCTTCTTAACCAATATGTGAGAATATACTACTAACCTTCCAAAAGTAGCATACTATTCTGACCTAAAAATGAAAGCAGCAACATGATAACAGAAAACATCTCCCCCCCCCCTTCCTTAATGAAAAAAGACTTCAATTTCTATCCCTTCCCCGTACAGGTAAGGACATCATCCTTTTCCTTCCATGGGGAAAAAGTCTGATCCTCACAGAAGTGGCACCAGAGCGACTAACCTGTGATGGCAAGTCAATTATTTGGACTCTGACACAATAAAAAGTGGCAATCCTCATCTGGAGAGGTTCAGCATTTAACTTGGTACCCCAATATGTTGGTAGCCTTACTGCTACTGTAGGAGACCACTTTTGCCTAAATAACAACATTTGTTTTGTGATTTCAACTGTCATTTTTTTCCTCCAACCACCCAGATGGCAAAAAAATAAGACCATAAGAGAAGCCAAAGTTGGATCAGGCCAATGGCCCATCCAGTCCGGCACTCTGTCACACAGTGGGGGCCAAAAACACCAGGTGCCCCACCAGGAGGTCCAGCAGCAGTGGGGCCAGATACATGTGATAAGATACATATGATAAGGTGGCGGCACAGGGTGCAGCAGCTTCCAGCTCCCTTTCCAATACTGGGAAGATTTGCTATTTTGCTTATAGAAAACTACAGCATTTCTACTTCTTTAATACTGACACCACATTGCTAAAATGCAGTATTCTATTATTATGACTGTATGTTTATTTCTATCCCACTTGGAGTAATCAACAGTTAGATAAGTAGCATTCTCTGTTCTTCAAGTGCTTAACATTTCTTTTAGGATACCCAGCAGATCTGGAGATTACCTGTTTTAATAGAATAATGAAGCAATTACATATATTCTATGTCTCTTTAATAAATAAGCACCATCATGTAAAGTCTTCGAGGTCAACCACTGTAATGAATGTTTGCTGAAGTACACTGATCTATATGACTTAGTTTAGCTAAGAAATAGAGTGATCTGGAAACTGAAATCTAAAGCACTAAGAGGCAGCTGAGGCAGAATTTAAAACATGATGCTGACAAGGGAAAGGAAGTTGCCACATGATGTTGCACAAGGCCAGCATTTCAAAGTATTCCTTGAGACCTGAACTTCAACCATATAGACCCAATCCAGCAGTCCACAAAATCTGGAAGTGTGTGATTTAATTTTTGGTCGCCATCACCTACGTCTACAGGTGGGACATAATATTTACATGGAGTGTATATTTGTGAAGTCTTAACGTGTGCAGGCCCATGCAGCCAGTTCCTAGATGCTGTTAAGGACGGTGTACTGCAAGCTTTCAGGGAGTAGACTTCACATGCACAGGGCCATTTTATGTTCAGTTAATGCACTGTCACCGAGAGCTCTATTCCTGTCAAGGTGTAACATCATTTCGGGGGGGGGGGGGGACACACACACACAAAGGCAACAAAGGAACAAGCAGATTAGAACAATAAATCTGGTGCTAGTGTCTTAGTCTGCTGCAGTGCTTACTTACCAGCTAACGTGCCTACATTATTATCACAATTATTCATTTACAGTCTGCCTTTCTCACTGAGATTCAAGGCAGGTCATACAGTGTAAGTCAATGCAACAGACAGCTTTAGACAGGAACAGACAGCTTTAGACAAAGGGGATCAGACATACCCCTCGCAGGTCATAAACGCACTCATCCAGCCACAACGTGCCGGTCGTCAATCTGGCCCCAGGACGGTCTGCCTGCCCTCGACCCAGGCCAGGGTCCTTTTGGCTCTGGCCCCAACGTGGTGGAACTCTCGGTCTAGTGAAACCTGAGCCCTGTGGGCTTGCAAGACGAAGATGTCCCACCAGGCGTACAGCGGAGGATGGTGTCAGCCAGAAAGGCCATCTGGCCTCCTCCCCAGTGTTGGACTGTGAACCTGGCTGTGCTGGTTGCCCCCTTGGCTATCCACCTCTGGAGAATGTTAAGGAGCCGCCTGATAGAATGGACTGACTGAGTCACAGATTTTTAACTGCAAAGCTGATTTTAAATTGTGATGCTGATTCTACTGTTTAACTTTTGGAAGCCACCCTGAGCTGATCTTTTGCTGAATCACTCTCTGACTCGTTCGCTAAGTAGCCGACTTAACACCCACACACCCCAGAGACACCAACGACCACCAACTCACCCAGGGAACCTGCAGACCGAGAAGTCCCCATCTCGCCGAGCTCCGTCAGCACAGCCGGGACGCCACGGTCTGACCCCGCCCGACTACGAAGCACGGAGCCGCAGGGAGCAGCAGGAGAGGCTGACGACGCCCCATCACCACACGAAACCCCACACGCCGCCGGCAGCGGCACGGCCCCGGGCACCAAGACTACCGCCAGCATAGCTACGACGACACCCCGGCCACGGGGAAGGTGTCGGAGCTTATCACGGGGGGCGGGGCTGTGAGGAATGAGAGGGAGGCGGGAACGGGAGACGGCGCTGGGTGAGGGAGCTGGGTATAAAGGACAGGAAAGCAAAGGGGCCGGGGAGGGAGGATGTGCTTGGGACCACTGGATGCAGAGAGAGTCCAGGGAGGACGCTGAGAGGCTGGGGAACCAAAGCACGAAGGTAGAGGGACCTACGGAGTGGCGTCCAACTCCGTCCCCTGCCCACACATCTGAGGCCCCAACGCTCCCCCCCCTTTTTTACAAGGCTCGTCTCCCAGAGCCGTCGGACCTCCCCCGCCCTGAGACGTCACGGCCACGGGAGGGGCTACCCCCAGAGCCCAGGGCGGGCTTGACAATGTAATACAACTAAAATTACAACACTCTGAAAACAAAGGTCCAAATATTAGGCATGATATGCTACACAGTACAGAAAGTGATATTATGCAAGTTTAAAGCAATGCTATGGGAGCAGAATAATATAGACACCCAACAGATAACACACATGCTGATCATAGCGGTAGAGTTCACAGTCCCGTTCCCTTTATTAATAGCACCTCCCTGAAACCTGCTGTTAATGAGGCATTATGCTTCAAGGCAGCCAGTGCGGTGCAAGTCAGTTATACTCACAGACTGGGAGACTGGGTCTGAATCCCCGCTTTGCTGGGTGACCCCGGCTCACTCACACACACCCAGCCTACCTCAGTGGGTGGTTACGATAATATAAAGGAGAGAACAACATAAGGTGCTTTGGGTCCCCACTGGGGAGAAAGGTGGGATATAAATGAAGTACATAAATACGGAATTAGAAAGCAAAGATCTAATCAGGACCTGGAATGAGCAGCATCCTGGACCAGGGCAGGGACAGAGCCATTAACAAACCCGTCTTAACTCAGGCACTGACAGACTAGCAGACTGCAATGTCATTCTCAAGAGGCTGATGAAATGTAAACGTTAATCTGCATTTCAAGAACAGAGGGTTCAGAACACACCTGAAAAGAGGTAGGTATACAAGTAATGTTGAGATTCTCTTGCTTCACTCTTGCTGCTGCAGGAAGAAAAATCCTGGGTTTGACATACAATCAAAACAATAAGAATCATGCAAGCCAAAACCACATCAAATATCTCTGTTCATTCTCTTTTAAGTACCCGAGTTACTAGGCTTCACTCTGCCTGGACAGAATAAAAGCATTAAGTATAGCACCAATAATAAAATTTACTGTTTATTTACTTAAAACATTGTTACGCCACCTTTCCACCCCAAAAGGGTCCCCAAGGCAAGGAATATAAAAAACATTCAAAGATTTCAGCATTAAAACAGCATTTAAAGCTATATGAAAATAACTAAACAATCCAATGAAACATATAAACACAAACATAATACAACCGTGGGGGGGGACCCGCCAAACAAAAGAAAAACTTAGTGTTTGCAGTTTCTGATGGATGACAACAGTTTTTCTAGCTACCTACATCCATGAAATTTCAGAGGTGTCAACATTCAGCAAAAATCCTATTAAGTACTTCTTGGGATCCTAGCTTCAGCCCTGTCAGCCCTTTCCAGAAATCAAAAGAACCCGGATCACCATTACCTAATTTTTTATTACATCACCACCTCTTTTTGCCTTCCCCAACCTCTGGTCTGCAGATTCCTGAGGAGAAGGGGAAATTGGCCTCTTGTGCAACACCAAGAAGTTAGGAAAGCAGGAAGCTGCCAAAGAAATAAGTAGCAAAAGAAATCCACACTGCTTTGGACTGTACTACTGTACAGTTTGTACTATACAGTTGGACTGTACTACTGGATATACCTGAAATTTTGTTTAAAGAAAACAAGGGCACGTACACCTATATATACATATGTGTGCTTGTGTGTGTGTGTGTGTGTGTGTGGCACGCTGTTAAAGTTTTAAATGGTGCATCTTATATTCTCATGTCTGATAAGAAAGTGAATGTTGGATAGTTTTTTTTTTTTAAAAAAAACCCCAATTTCTCCCCCCCCCCCCAATGGCTTCAATATTTCATCACTCTTTTAGACACACCCTATAGGCAATCTGGTAGAGAAGTCACATGGACTGGCCTGCCAGGTTGGACATAACTGGACATAACACGGGGGCCTGTGCATGTGAAGCCCAATTCCTGAAGGCTCAAGGTGAATGGTCATTAATCCGCATCACATCTAGCTTTTTGGCTTGGGCCTGCACATGCTGGGATTTACAGATAAATGCTCTACATAAACATTAGTTCTCATTTGTAGATGTCCTTTGGCAGGATTTGAGTGAGCCTAGGCACCCACCCACCGCACTCTGGCCTGGATCCTTCCAAAAAATTTCAATAAGAGAATTATTTCCACCAGCAGAACATGGCTTCTCTCTCTAAGCCCTCCTGCTAAAGCCCCAAAGGACCCCTGACATGCTTCTCCTGGGGACTCCCAAGAAGAACATGAGGAAGGAGGCAGGCTGCTATGGGAGAGGGAAACTGGCAAGAGGTACCACCCTCCCTGGGGAAAGGATCTGTGGGATCCAACCCATTGCCTCTACATGTACAGAAATTCACCTGAACCAAGCCCAGCAGCCTGGGCAGCATTATTTTTCACTGAAGGAGCTATGGAAATACATACCCAGACGATTTACAGCATGAACTATTGTAGAGCCACTGCCAATTCCAAGGATGTGATTGTTCTATAGATTGAAAGAGTCATGTTACCATTTTGCATTCAAAATTAACTCTGTAACTGCACTGCCTCTTCTGGTTTACATAACATATCAAACACATGCAAAAGGGCTTAGCACCCATGACATTTGAAAGAGGCATGAACATCAACAATATATCCAACAAATGGGGACCCGCAAGAAACTTGCAAGGCAGTTATCCCATTCCTCACACCTTTGCTTCTTCCCCTCGCCCCCTACCTCTCTCACACTCTTTACCCCTTCTGCTTCTCTAACTCTCCACGTCTCCTCCATGCATGCTACTTCCTCCATTTTTCTGCCTCATCATTCTCTTTCTCTTTCTGCCCCCCACCCCATCACTGTCTCTTTCTGCTCCCATCACTCTCCCAGCCTCCTGCCTGCTTCCTCCCCCACCCCACACAGCAGCAGCTTCCTCTCCCCCTGCAGCAGCAGTGGCAGCTCTTGGGGAATCGCAACGGATCTCCCAGCTACAGAGATCAATTCACCGTACGGTTGCCAGCTTCAGGCTGGGAAATTCCTGGAGATTTGGGGGTGGAGCCTCGGGACAGTGAGGCTTTGGGGAGGGAAGCCGCCTCAGCAGGGTATAATAATAGACTTAACCCTCCAAACCAGCCATTTTATCCAGGGGAACTGATCTCTGTCATCTGGACAACAGTTGTAATTCTAGGTGATCTCCAGAGCTCCCCTGGAGGCTGGCAATGGTAGTTCTCATGGAGGAAATGGCTGGTTTGGAGGGTGGTGTCTATGGCAAATCCCACCCTCCCCAGGCTCCAACCCTCAAACGCCCAGGAATTTCCCAACCTGGAGTTGGCAACCCTATTTCCTTCCCACCCAACAGCCAACCTACCTTTATCTGCCTCTCTGTCTTCAGCTTTCCATCTCCACCCCCCTCTCCCACAGCCTCTACCTAGGGAAATTACAGTCTTTCTCCACAGTAGGGACCAAAGCAGTTTACACTATTCTCTCCTCCTTTTAATCTGCACAACCCTGTGAGGCTGGTTAGGCTGAAAGTGTGTGACTGGTCCAAAATCACCCAGTCAGCTTCCACCACAAGATGGGGATCTGAACCTGGGTCTCGCAGACCCTACTTTGAACTGCACCACACTGGCTTTCATCGGGTGGCTGCTGTTGAAAAGTAGCAAACAGCCAGACCTAGTTGAGTCATGCAAGTCAGGTGGTATCAAGACACCCAGAGGGTGCTACCAGGCCTAATGATGCCAACCTCCAGGTGGAACCTGGAGATCCCCCAGAATTGCAACTGATTCTAGATAGCAGGGATCTGTCTTCCTGGGGGAAATGGCTGCTTTGGACGGTGGACTCTGTGGCATTATATCCAAGCGAGGCCTCTCCCTTCTTTAGACTCCACCACAAAATCTCTAGGAATTCCCCAACCTGGCACTGACAACCCTTGTCAGGCCTGGCCCTAAGGATCCCTCCCTGAAAGGCCAAAATAGGCCTGGAAATGCCCTTCCCCTGCCTTTTACTGACAGAACCAGTCAGAACCCTCCCCACCCCAAGAAAGTTTTAAGAGGACAATGCAGCCTGCAGCAAAAAAGGTAGGGGTGACAAGCTCAGATTATTTAGCCAGTCATACTGCAGGAGGAATCCTCCCCAAACCCAGCTCCAGTTCTGCTTTTGCTTCCTCCCCTCTCTGTCTCTCTGGCCATCAGCCAGTCTATCTCTCACTGTTGATATGGCAGGGCCTGGAGTAGATCCTTGCGGCAGCTATTTCAAAAGGTATGGGGGGAATTCAATCCTCCCTGAGGTTTGTTTTTAAACTTTCTGGATTTTTCTGCTGACCCACGGAGTGCCCTGAGTCTGTAGAAAAACCTGTTGGGGGAGAGTGTGCCCACTGTTTGCAGAAATAAATATCCACACGCAGAGGGGACTGTTGAGAATTAGATATATAGATTCTCAGCGTGATCATATCTATGGATACATGGGGGCCATGGACAGACAGGACTGATCTTTTTACAAAGCTGAGAAAAGCCCCAGGTTTAAGAGAAAAATCTGAAATCTAAAAAACAACATAATTGAGGATTAATAGAAGCAGCTTCTGTAGCTTTTAAAAAAAATGAATGCCCTCAGTGGTCCCTGCTAGGCAAGCACAGCGTTACTGTGAGCCTTTCAGTCTTGGTTCCTGTCATCAAAAGGTAGGGCCCTTTCCAGGTCTTTGTTGGTCCTTGAGGAAGCAAACACGGGGTGACTTCCATAGCTCACTCCAGCTTGGCTGCTCACCCCAGCCACCTGGCCAAAGCCAGTGAGGTGTAGTGGCTGGGGCTTCAGAGGAGGATCTGCCAAACCCAGGCTTGAGTCCTGAGTCTGCCCCAGAAGGCCACTGGGAGACCTTGGGCCAGTCACAGACATTCAACCTAACCTACTTCACAGGTTGGTTGTGAAAATAAGACAGAAGACATCTCTGCTTTGGGTCCCCTTGTGTGTGTGTGTGTGGGGGGGGAGATAGAGGGGAAGGTGAGCTGTCCCCACAAACCCTTACAACTTCCCCACAGTGTAACTGGGCCTGGCATGGCCACCCGCCCTACACAGCTGGGCCCAGCCTGGCAGGCAGCCCGGCACCACACAGGCAGAGGGCAGCCCCGTAGCCAGAATGCCTGGGTTGGCGGGGCGGCGTGTGTGTGTGTGTGTGGGGGGGGGAGGGGAGCGGAGTGGGAGCACCAGAGAACGGGGGGCGGGGGGAGTCGCGGGCTCGCAGAGGGCCGCGAAAAGGG
>NW_015172103.1:52752-56466 GCF_001447785.1 Gekko japonicus
CCCCCCCCTCCCCCTCCCGGGGCGCCTGGGACTTGTAGTGCCGGCCGCGGGCCCCGCAGAGCAGCCTCCCGATGACAGGCCAGGGAACTACGGCACCCACCATGCACCTGGCCTCAGGGCGCCCCGGTGCACCACCTCCTGCAGGACCAGTGGCAGGCGGCATCCCCGGCAGACGCCGCGGCGTGGGTCGCGCGGGCGGACGTCACACGGCCTAGGACAACACAGCCCGTCCGTCGGGGGTCTTCTTCGTGGCCGCCCACACCTTTTCCGGCCGCGTCTAGAATGACAAATGAAACAACCCTGGTCAATGCGAGCCATTCACAAAGCCAGGCTGCCAGTCGTTAAGGGACGCGTGTCCCTGCCGCGCGCGCAAAAGGGGGAGAGGAGACGGCAGCGCTGGACCACGAAAGCTTTGAAGGGGGGGGGGGACGGGGGGGGGGTCTGACCCACCCCAGCCTTGCAAGGGTATCCCAGTAACCTGTTTTCTCAGGGGCGGCACTTTGCACCTCTGCAGGGATAGGGGCCTCCTCGTCTCAGAGATTAAACCTGGGCCTGGCAGTTTCTGTAATTAATTCCAAAAGGGGCTGTCTTCATGGTTTCCCATTCAAACTGGCCAAACCTGCAGGGAAGGGAGAGGGTATTGCAGAAAGATAGGCTAAGCCTCTCCCCCCTTTTGAGGCAAGGGAAGGCACCATGTTTAACATTGAAGGCCCCCCCCCCAGGATTTGCCCCGCCAAACGGACGGGTTGAGGGTGGATTAAACCCGCGCAATCAGATGCCAACATCTGGCAAGCATCACCCCCCCACCCCCAACCCGTCGCTACTGGCCAAAAACGCAGATTTAAAAGAGACCTGCAAAAGACTACTACTTACTGGGAAATGTGCAGCATGGGTGGCCGAGTGATCACCGAGGCGCCCATATCCCATGGTATGTGAGGCCCTGCCACACTGCGCATGTGCACAGCTGCCTCGCCCCGCCCTTCATCCCATCGCTTCCCCCTCGGCATGTGATTGTGGCGGGGAGCAAATGCGGTGCGGATCAGGGATCTGTCTAATCTTGCTGCCACACTTCAGTTTACTGCGGCTTGTGGCTTTTCCTGCTAGTGTGACTGGGACCGAAGTCTACCTGATACTTGATGGGAAATATTCCAAGCAGTAACACAGACAGTACTTCAGCCTCTTAGCTAGAAGATGAGAAAAAGCAGCATGGAAAGAGGAGAGCATATGGGGTCTACCAGGAAGGAAAGAGGAAATAATGTGGGGAAGGTGATGTGGGGGGGGGGGATGAGGCACATCGCCCAAGTCTTTGCAGGTTACCTACATCATGTACATCCCTGGTTCTTCTTCTCTCCACCCAGAGAAGTCTGAGAAGAGAGAGTGTGGGCGGTGGCTACTCAGGTCTGCTATCTGGTGCAATTTGCTACCTGGTGTGAAACCTGTGTGTAGAAAGAAGTGGGTACTGCACGCCCAAGCTATGCCCTCAAAGCAGGTGGTTTCACAGGGCACGAGGGAGTTTTAATAGACTCTGCTGGCTAGAACAGGAGGCAAGACCGACTGAAAGGTGATTGGGACATTCATCTCAACAGTGTCACGCACAGGGCGGCCTTAGTGTGTGTATGCTTGGGGGATATCCAACCTCATCTGAGAGAGCTCCGAAAGCCACCCTTTACACATTAGACCTCTCATCCTGTGTGAAGAGAGGCAGAGCGGTTGACATTAAGCGCCAATCACGTGACTTATTTTCACACTGCGCACCTGGGTCTGAGCACCGGGAGGGAGGGGGGAGCTTGAGAAGATGTTCCTCTGGAGACCCCAGCTGGCCCCTTCCAGGGTCCCGCTCAACTCCCCCCCCCCGGCTTTTTGCTGCCCTCTGTCAAGTCCGTGGCGGTGCGTGAGCACGAGGATCAACTCCATTTAGATCACTGCGCGAGGTTTGCCTCTCGGGAGTAGGCTCAATTCCACTCGGCCACCGGGCCCTGGCAGCAGCAGGATCCGTGGCAGGCCGCCTGGTTTGAACTTGTCCGTGGGGGAAGGAACGCGTCCCTCCCCCTGGAGCCGGCTGCGCTGTGTCTTCGACACCTACCGAAAACAGGGTTTGCTTACCAGTAACTGTTGTTCATCTGCGTTGCCCTGTGCAGGCACGCATGGGATCTGCGCACGCGCAGGCCTGCCGCAGAAGATTTTTTTCTAGCTTGACAACTAGTGGGAGGAGCTTCCCCTGTGCGCCAATGAGAGCGCTTCCCTCCAATCAATGAGGCGCTATAAAGGGGAAAGCTCCACACACACACACACACCCTCAGTTCTCCCGCAGCCGCCACGAGCCTTATATACTATTAAACATAAAGTGAGAGACACTTTCACGCGATGTGATGTGCAGTTGTTGTCGGTACTTTTGGTGGTGGTTTCTTTGAGACTGGCTCTGAAGCTGCGGGGTTTGCCAGCAGCCATGTAGGCAAAGGGCACTTTCTGCCCCGGCCGGTCGCACTCACAGAGTCCTCTGAGCCCCGATGTGGACGAGGGCCAGGAGCGCGGGAATCAGCTGTAGTCGGCCCCACAGCAGATATAACTTCGCTGCTGCTGCTGCTGGGATCTGAGCCGCTGAGAGAGCCTTCTCCCACAGAAAAGCCTTCAGGCCCGCAGCCCTGTCAGCTCTCGCTTTTGAGGTAAATTTTTTACAGATCAGACATGAACCAGTATTGTGTCCTTCACCCAGACAGACAATACACAAGTCATGGTCCTCTGTCTGTGTCAATTTGGTGGGACATTGGGCACATTTCTTGAATAAAGACGTTCTGACAGGAATTGTACTGTGAAGATTAGCCAGGGAACTTCCAAGCTGGGGCAAGGCAAGAACTGAGTGAGAGTGGGTGTGTGCGCGCGTGTGTGGAGCTTTCCCCTTTATGGCGCCTCCTTGGAGGGAAGCGCTCTCATTGGCGCACAGGGGAAGCTCCTCCCACTAGTTGTCAAGCGAGAAAAAACCTTCCACAGCGCAGATCCCATGTGGGACTGACTGCAGAGGGCAACGCAGATGCACGGGGGCGGCTCTCAGGCAGGAGGGTTCGAAAGGCACCGTCCTCCGGAGGGGCGAGGGTGGGGGGGAAGCACGTGGCTGCGCTCCGTCTGGCCCTTTAACCGCCTCTCAGCCGCTGCCCCAACAAAGTGGCCGGGAGAGGCGGAAGAGAGCGGCCCGCGTCGTCAAGACGAGCCCGCCGCTCTCTGGAGGCCCCGCCCCTCCCCTCCCCACACTCAGAATCGGCCACGTAGGACGCGCCGGAGACGGCCAATCAGGAAGAGGCGGGTCCGGGCAGCGCCCAATCGTGTCCCTCCGGCGCCCGCCTCCCAACTCCCCCGCGGCCAGCCCAGCCCCCTGGAACCAGGGGCAGCCTTCCTCGCCCAACCAGAGGCCGGCCGGGCGGCTGCCGCCAAGGGCGCTCTGCCCAATGAGCGGTGGCTGGGGCCCGCGCAGGCGCAGTGGGGCAGCTTGGGCTGCGTCCGGCGACAGGCACGGCGCTCGCCTCCCGCCCTCCCTCCCGCCGGCGTGAGGTAACGGCGCGGCCGAGGGCAGCAGACGGGTCGGTCGCCCATGCCGGGGCTGCGAGGCCCGCGGGCCCGGCCTCTCCTCGCAGTCGCCGCCGCCGCCGTGCTGGTGTTGGGGCTGCTCCTGCCCTCCTGCGTCCCGCTGAGGGCGGCGGCCGGGCCGGGCGGGGCCGCCGC
>NW_015172103.1:56969-63446 GCF_001447785.1 Gekko japonicus
GTGTGTGTGTGTGTGTGTGTGTGTGTGTGTGTGTGTGGTGCGTCCGGCGGCGGCGCCATGAAGGGTTTGGGAAGTCGCCGCTGGGAGGAACGCGGCGTCCAGCCCGGTAACCCAGGAAGCCCCTGTGGCGAGGGAGGGAGGGAGAGAATGCCGATCCTGCGGAGAGTAGCCAGGCTTTTTGTGTTCTGTACTGGCTAGAGTTTCCAAGTTTTCTTTGAGAAAGGGCAAAGTGATAAACACTACCTTATAACAGTCCAACCCAGAGATTTAATTTATTTATTTGTACTCAGCATTTCTCCCCCATAGGAACCCAGTGCAGCTTGCGTTCCTCTTTTCTCCTCCATTTTACCTTCACAACAACCCTGTGAGGTAGGTTAGGCTGAGAGTATGACTCGTCAGAGGTCACACAGTGCACTTCCATGGCGTAAGCAGGGGTTTGAACTTGGGTCTCCCACATACATACTAGTCCACCAATCTCAACCACTACAACTTTACTGGCTCTCAAAATAATCATATAGTGTATGCTAACAGGAGCATAGATCCATTTCACCAGGTCAGCCAAATCTAGGTGGGGGTCTGTCTTACAAGCTAAGTGGAGTTGATGGAATGATTTTTATTTATTTTTTTTGCACATGTGGCACATTATCTTGCTTCTCTCTCAAAGACCTTGGGGTAAGTTTCGATGCCATTCAACCAGTGTGCGCTCAGGGTAGGGGAAACTAAAGAGGGGTCGCACAGCTGAAGTTACATGCACAAGATTCAGTATCATAGATCTGTATGCTGCCAGCATTACACATCTCTTCTGGTAGTGATCTGCAAATGTGTGATCAAAGGGCTGCAATAAGGAGTCTAAGGGTAAAACGCCATTCAGTTCAGTGGAGCTTTTCGGTTATGTGTATTTGCTTGTGCTCCTATTTGGCATTGTGTGCATGGAAGGATAAAGGTGTTTTTTGCAGCCTGCATTGGAGATGAATAAGTCTGAACTAGCACAAGGTGCAACTCTGAAATAATATGGCAGTCCCTCTTTTTTTAAAAGTTAAAATGCATTATAAGACTGACAGCTTGTGGAAATGCTCTGAAGGGTATTCACTTGAAATACCATTGGTTATTAACCTCTATCAACCAAGTTTTTTATATTTCATAGTGCTGTTTCTCGTTAGTTTGGACAGCATAACACAAATGGATTCTAGTTTGGTGTGAGAGCCAGTTTGGTGTAGTGGTTAAGTGCGCGGACTCTAATCTGGGAGAGCCGGGTTTGATTCCCCACTCCTCCACTTGCACCTGCTGATGTGACCTTGGGTCAGTCACAAGCTCTGGCACAGCTGTCCTTGAAAATGAGCAGTTTGTGTCAGAGTTCTCTCAGCCCCACCCACCTCACAGGGTGTCTGTTGTGGGGAGGGGAAGGGAAAGGAGTTTGTAAGCCGCTCTGAGACACCTTTGGGTAGTGAAGGGCGGGGTATAAATCCAATCTCCTCTCCTCCTCCTCCTCCCCTGTTTGATCAGATACTTGAATTTAAGGCAGTCTAGGAGTCAAATTTTGTCAGCTCTTTTTTCTTTGTTGCCAGGTTGGCTGATAAAAACATATCGAATATAAGAAAAAGATGGGTAAAGAGTGTCTGCTTTCTCCTTCCTATGTGCAGTGTTGTCTCTGGTACATGTCAGCCGCTCCCTGGGTCTGCTAGGAAAGTGAAAATGTGGGCTTGCACTTTGTTTTTTTGTCTAGCTCATTTTACAGTTTCTTGACAATATGGCTAAAAATGCCAAGAAAATTTACAGTTTCTTGAAAGTGGAACTCTGTGGCATTATACTGTGTTGAGTTCTCTTTCCTCCATAGAACCCCACCTTCCCCAGGCTCCATCTCCAGAAATTTCCCTGTATAGTTTGTGAAGGAAGATACAGGGGAAAGTGAGGTGCATCTCACAAGGCCTTGCAGGTTCCCCATGATGGAACTGGGCCCTTCCCGGTGGCTGGCACCACACAACTTGGCCAGACATTTCCAAGGGAGAGGCTGGCGGGGTAGGGAGAGAGGAAAAGCTGAATATGAAGAAGAGATAAAGGTAGGTTGGCTGGTGGGTGGGAAGAAGGGATGGAAGTAGAAAAGGGGGAGATGCTATGGTGCCCTGCAGGAAAGAGGAAGTAGTGGGGGAAGGAGAAAAGAGATACCACCCGCAAGTCCTTGCAGTTCTCTACCACATGTTTTCTTGTTTTCTCTAAGATACAAGTTGTAGCTGCTTAGCAGTTGTCACTTTCAGCAATAAAGATGCAAAGCATTTCTGCTCACCCTCATTTGTCTGAGGAAAATAAACAGTAAACAAGTAAATCTTTCACAATGCCTCTCTTCGTAGAAAGGCATCTTGGGTATCCACAGATTCCTTTGTAAGATGCAGCAGTAGTAGTGAGATCCAATTGCTTACAGGTCCAATACAAGCCTTACAGGGGCCAGTTCCAGCCAATGGGCCATATGTTTGACACCCTTACTCTAAAGCAGAGGTTCCCAAACTTATTTGGCCTACTGCCACCTTTTCAGAAAAGAAATTACTTAGCGTCCCCCCGAAAATCTATCTTCAAGAAGTGGACAAAATGATTCAGTGACAGATTTGCATCCAAGGCTCCTACCACCCACCTGGATCGTTCCAGCACCCCTCAGGGGGCGGTATTGCCAACTTTGGGAACCAGTGCTCTAAAGGGTTTCCTGTTTCTATTCCTGTTCCTAGAATGCAGCTGCATTCTAGACCAGTCGCATTTTCCAGATCAGCCTCAAGGGAAGACCTACATAGAGTGAGTTACAGTACTCTAATCTAGAGGTGACCATTGCATGGATCATCGTGCCTGGATGAGAGGTATGGGGCCAACTGTTTAACATGGCAAAGACGGTAAAACGCCAGCTTAACCACATTTGTGACCTGGTCCTCCATTGAAAGGGAGGCATCCAGGATCAATCCCAAGCTCTTTTTAAAAAAGTGTTGTTGTTGTTGTTAATTAAAATAGGGATACAGGAAAACCAGGGGAAAGGGGAGATATTATAATAAGCTATAACTTATTCGTAACAATGGCAATCAACATCAGAGTAGACATAGAGCATTTAACATAGATATGTAAAATACATAATATTAGGAAGATTTTAATATACTGCATACATTTATTATTAAAGCCTAGCCTTTATTACCATTAGTTACTATTAATATTAATAGTAATCTATGAACTGTTAGGCATTGATGTTCAATGACATGTTAATACCACTACGGTTGTCTTAATCGGGGTCTTTTCATAGAAAAAGAGCTGCAGGAGCTCATTGGCATATGGCATGCTAATGAGCTACTAGTCTATTAGCACATGCCACGCCCCCTGACATCACCAGAAGTTATGTCAGAAGGGGAAGCAAAAGGGGTGAAGGCATTTTCAAAAGCCTCCCCTTCCCTTCCCCAACTGGCAGGTGGGGGGGGGGAGCGAAGAGAGAAGGGGTTTAAAGTTTAAGCCCCTTCTCACTAGAGTTGGGCCACAGAAGAAGGAAAGAGAGAGAGTAGAGAGAAGGAAAGAAGGAAGTTAAGAGGGAAAGAAAGAGAAGGAAAGAAGGAAGGAAAGAGGGGATAAAAAGAGAAGGAAAGAAGGAGAGAAAGAGAGAAGGGAAGAAGGAGGGAAAGACGAAAAGGAGAGAAGGAAAGCAGGGAATGAAAGAAAGAAGGAAAGGACGAAAAGAGGAACGAAGAAAGAGAGAAAGAAAATGAAAGGAGGGAAAGATGGCAAACAGATGGCGGGAGGGAGGTTCTTCCACCCCCCCCCATCACGCCACCCCCCACCCTGTGGATCACTTACTTACTGCTTCGGCGTGAGCATGGGGGACCCGGCTGCAGGGCTCTCTGGGCTTCCCCCGGCCCCAGCACTCCTGCGGGGGACCGGCTGCGGGGGTCTCCGGGCTGGCCCCAGTAGTCCTGTGCGGGACCTGGGAACCCAGCTGCAGTGCTCTTCGTGCCTGCTCCTGGCCCCAGCGCTCCCGCGAGGGCCCAGACAACCCGGCTGCAGAACTCTCTGGGCTTCCCCCGGCCCCAGCACTCCTGCACGGGCCTGGGGGACCCAGTTGCGGGGCTCTCTGGGCTTCCTCCAGCCCCAGCGCTCCTGTGTGGGCCTGGGGGACCTGTCTTCAGGGCTCTCTGAGCTTCCCCAGGCCCCAGCGCTCCTACGCGGGCCCGGGGACCCGGCTGCGGGGCTCTCCGGGCTTCCCCTGGTCCCAGCTCTTTGGTGTGGGCCCGAGGGACCCAGTTGTGGGGCTCTCTGGGCCTGCCTCTGGCCCCGGCGCGGCGCGGGGAACCCAGCTGCGGGACTCTTCGGGCCTCCCCCCCGCCCCAGCGCTTTGGCATTGGGAGCTGGGGGCAGGGCTTGCTACGCCACCATTTGCACCTGCTCCTGGGTCAGCACTTCAGTGCGCTCCGGCCCCATAAGACCCATCGTGTTAATCAAACTATAATCAAAGAGCACATTTTAACAGAAATTTCTGTCACAGCCCCTGGAGAAATCAGTTCCCGATAACATTCATTCCCAGGAAGTAAAGTTTACTGAGACATTGATAGGATCCAGATTCATAACATACTTTGTTAGGACTGAGGTCCAGCGTGCAAAGCCAGCAATTACAGCATAATCAAATATACATCAGTGGCTCTTGGCCAATCATTACTAAGCTAAAAGCCCACCACACTAACATTCTAAGATTCCCAAAGGAAAAGGATACTAAAGACAGTGCAGGTCTCAAGGTTACATGGCTACACCAGACAGATAATGTCCAGAAACTAAACCATACATTCCAGTTCACACACACCCACCTCTCCATGGCAACCAAGCTCCAGACAGGTGCTTTGGTTAACAATTTCTAAGAATAAAAAGGAGAACAATAAACTAGGTTCATATATATGTCCAGGCTTTTTTTTTGTCTTGAATACAGCATTATTTCAGAAAACACTTTATATCATTGTAGTATTATCTATAACAACATTAATTATATTAGTGCAATTATTGCCTAAGCTATCATTATACTGATGGAAAAATAAAAATAAACAGGTTTATAGTAAATTTAATACAAGTCACTCATTTTTCATCTTTACTCATCAGCATAATAATATTCCCATTTTTTTCAAATTCTCTGACCGGTCTTTAATTTATATAGTTTGTTAATTTGGCCATTTTATCTCTCCAGTTTTCATTGTTTGGGCATTCCTCAGCTTGCCATTTGGCTGCCCATATTATTCTGGCCACAGTCAATGTGTATCTAAGCAATTCATGAAGTGTTCTTTCAGTATAGTTTGGCAGAATTCCCAATAGCATAATCTATGGTTTAATTTCAAAGTTGATTTTTAAAATCTTCTGAACCCTAACCCTAACCCAATTTTTGTGTGTGTCTTTTTACAGGTCCACCACATGTGGTAAAAAATGCCATCTGCTTCTTTATATTTCCAAGCAGCCAAAAAAAAGGGGGGGGGAAGCCAGTGTACAATGTAAGAACCAAAAAAAAGGAACACCACTAGGCAAAACCAACTTACAAGCAAATAAGCAAGTATATAATGATCAAATAAGCATAACAGCAAGTGTAATGTAAATCAAATAAGCATAACAACAAGTATGATATAAATCAATAGGCCAAAGTGCAAAGATAATAGAAACAGTCAGAGTCTTCTCTAGCATAGAGGCAATATCAAAGTCCAAATTGGAATGCCAATCATCAAATTTTCTGAGCCATCAAAAGCTTCTGAGCCATCAAAAGCCGAAAAAAGCCATCAAAAGCAGAGAGAAAGATAAATTAAATTCTTAGTTGAATAGGTTGCTGTAAAATTTAAATTGTATACACTCCCTGTATCTTTATCAGTGTAACTGCTGCCTTCTATCATATGCTGACAAGCCTTGCAATGCCTACACTTAAGGAACCCTTTTGAATTGGTAGCAGGTGTGCTGTCCTTAAAGGAATCAGATTTAACTAAAGTGTTTCTAAGATGTTCAACTAAGAATTTAATTTATCTTTCTCTCTGCTTTTGATGGCTTTTTTCGGCTTTTGATGGCTCAGAAGCTTTTGATGGCTCAGAAAATTTGATGATTGGCATTCCAATTTGGACTTTGATATTGCCTCTATGCTAGAGAAGACTCTGACTGTTTCTATTATCTTTGCACTTTGGCCTATTGATTTATATCATACTTGTTGTTATGCTTATTTGATTTACATTTCATTATATCATACTTGCTTATTTGATTTACATTACACTTGCTGTTATGCTTATGTGATCATTATATACTTGCTTATTTGCTTGTAAGTTGTTTTTGCCAAACTTTATGCTGTCATGTAATGTATTGAGCCACTGATGGAACTGGTTTAAGCATATATTCCCCTGCACTAGCAAAAAGATGTCGTCAATGAACCTAAAAAACTTTTTGATGTTAGAAAAGAAAGGGTTTGTAGATGTTAGAATATAAGTTTCCTCAAAATATTGCATAAAAAGA
>NW_015172103.1:64598-64710 GCF_001447785.1 Gekko japonicus
GAAGATGCCATAGAGCCCAAAGAATCAATATGTCTAATTTCCAATGTGGCCATATCTGTGGATACTTAAATCTGGATATTGGAGCCATGAACAGAGAAGATGGAGGTTTCCA
>NW_015172103.1:64763-64999 GCF_001447785.1 Gekko japonicus
AAAACACAACCCAGGGTAGTTAACCCCCCAACAATAAAAGGAATGTCTGTGACTTTAAGAAAGAAATGTCCTCAGTGGCTGTTGCTAGGCAGCCACAACATTATTGACAACCTTCAAGTGCTGGTATCTGTCAATAAAAGGTGGGGGGAGGGGCAGGGCCTTTTGTAGGCCTGTTTCTGCCTTTAAGGGAGAACTCATCAGGACCAGGCATGGTAACATTGGGTGGCATGAATACC
>NW_015172103.1:65172-68738 GCF_001447785.1 Gekko japonicus
GATCTTGGACCAGTCACATGTTGTTATGATGATAAAATGGAGGAGAGGAGAATGATGTAAGTGATTTGGGGCCCCATTTTGGAGAAAGGTGGGGTATAGATGAATTAAATAATAAATATAGCTTAGGTGGGGGCAGACAAAAGGTAGATTGGTAAATGGATGAAGAAAATGAAGCAAGGGAGAGGATATGGGGGTTGCCAGGAGGAAGGAAGAGGAGGAATATAGGGAAAAATAAGGTTCCCCTACCACACAACTGGGTCTGGCCCAGTGGCCAGCACTGCACAACTGGGTCATAGTCAGAGTTTTATTCTGGGGGAACATGCTGGAACAGAGTTCCGGAACCACTTTGACAAAATTAGTTTAAAAGTTCATAAGTTTTCAATATACGGACTGAAAACTTCATTTCCCTTTTGAGAGTTCCAGCATTTCTTTTTTCTGAAAGAAAAAGTCCTGGTCATAGTTCTCTCAGGTAGAGGCTGCCAGGGTAGGATGAGGGAAAGCTGAAGGGATTTTTAAATTTTTTTAAAGAGTTTATTAAAGTCAAAGTCCACACACATAATTTCAGGACATAAAACATTACAACATCATCTCTCTATATAAAAATTATGTTTTGGTCATGGACTCTCCTGAATGTTCCACACGGTTCCAAATCAGTTGGTTCCCTGATCTCTCACTCAGAAGCTGTCCCTATCCACTGGCTACATTGCCTGAGTCTCACCTCCAATATTCTAAACAGTTTGCTGTTCCTTTCCCCCCAATAGCCAGTCGGAACACAGAGGTCATTTACATATGCGGCCTGATTGGCCTTTGCCTCTAACATTCTAAACAGTTTGCTGTTGCTGTTGGGAGCCACTGAAAGTGTCCTGAGGTAAAATACATATCCCAATCTTCCCTTAAACGGTCACTGGAGTTGCCAAAATACATCCCAATCGTCCCTTAAATGGTCACTGGAGTTGCCAATCTCCCTGTGGGAACCAAAAAAAAGAACACCACTAGGCAAAAACAACTAACAAGCAAATAAGCAAGTATATAATGATCACATAAGCATAACAGCAAGTGTAATGTAAATCAAATAAGCAAAGTAACAAGTATGATATAATGAAATGTAAATCAAATAAGCATAACAACAAGTATGATATAAATCAATAGGCCAAAGTGCAAAGATAATAGAAATAGTCAGAGTCTTCTCTAGCATAGAGGCAATATCAAAGTCCAAATTGGAATAATCAAATTTTCTGAGCCATCAAAAGCTTCTGAGCCATCAAAAGCCGACGCGTAATCCGGATGCCTGAAGCCGCGTTTCGAATTGTTCTTATTCAAGTATGGCTGTAATGGGACTGAATACAAATTCAAAGCATATACAAATAAGAATGCATGCAAAATATAATTATACAACAAGTGAGAATGCATACAGAATATAAATATTTGAAAAATTAGGAGCTGCAAAGAAAACTCACCCCAGTCTCAAAAGCTGGCATGTGCTAAGCCAGAATGATCAGTCAAGGAGGATTAAGGGTCCTTAACCTGCCATGTGCTGCACCTTAATTTATACCCAATTTCAGGCTGCATCGGCACAGGCAAAGTTTCTTAAAAGGTCATAGTGCCATGCATACTGCTCAAAAATCCAGAAGCAGCAAGTGCACTAAACTGCCATCACCTAGAACAAAATATTTAAGTTTCATTTAGGCAACTATCATTGATTGATATAAGGTGTAAAATCCATACTCTAAATGAAACTTAAATATTTTGTTCTAGGTGATGGCAGTTTAGTGCACTTGCTGCTTCTGGATTTTTGAGCAGTATGCATGGCACTATGACCTTTTAAGAAACTTTGCCTGTGCCGATGCAGCCTGAAATTAGGTATAAATTAAGGTGCAGCACATGGCAGGTTAAGGACCCTTAATCCTCCTTGACTGATCATTCTGGCTTAGCATATGCCAGCTTTTGAGACTGGGGTGAGTTTTCTTTGCAGCTCCTAATTTTTCAAATATTTATATTCTGTATGCATTCTCACTTGTTGTATAATTATATTTTGCATGCATTCTTATTTGTATATGCTTTGAATTTGTATTCAGTCCCATTACAGCCATACTTGAATAAGAACAATTCGAAACGCGGCTTCAGGCATCCGGATTACGCGTCGGCTTTTGATGGCTCAGAAGCTTTTGATGGCTCAGAAAATTTGATGATTGGCATTCCAATTTGGACTTTGATATTGCCTCTATGCTAGAGAAGACTCTGACTGTTTCTATTATCTTTGCACTTTGGCCTGTTGATTTATATCATACTTGTTGTTATGCTTATTTGATTTACATTTCATTATATCATACTTGTTACTTTGCTTATTTGATTTACATTACACTTGCTGTTATGCTTATTTGATCATTATATACTTGCTTATTTGCTTGTAAGTTGTTTTTGCCTAGTGGTGTTCCTTTTTTTTGGTTCTTTATATTTCCAGCAGGTCCCTATATAGTCCTTGTACATGTTTTTATTTATTATTTATTTATTATTTACATTTTTATCCCGCCCTCCCCGTAGGCTCAGGGCGGCTTACACGGCATTTTTAATATCTTTGGGACTTATATACCATTAAAAGAACATCTTATACCAGTTTTCTCTTAATGCTTGAATTGCAGTAAATGTTATGCCTCTCATCCATAAGTTTCCCCATTGTTTAACTGTTATTTTTCGCTATAAGTTTTGAGTCCATTTCAACATACACATTTTAACTTGTTCAGTTTCTGTAACATATGGGAATAAAAGTTTATAGATTCGTCCTAATAGATTATCTTTCTGTTGAGTAATTATTTTTTCAAATTCAGTTAGATCTCTTATCCGGCTTCTGTAAGCATGGGTGGCTTCTTTCAGTCTAGAAATTAGTTTACTTTACAAGAAGGATAATTAATCAGAAGAAGGACTTGAAAAATGTATTAAAGATGCAAAAGTTCCAAAGTTTACATCTCTCCTTATACATAATTCTGTTTTGGGGTGGCAAGATTCCATGCACTCCCTCAGCCATTGGCCCATCAGCCGCCACTCAAGAGTTCTCACGTGCAGGACTTCCGGTTTGTGACGGCGCGTTAGCAGACTCACCTCCCAGGGGTGAAGCTGTGCTCCGGCCGAAGGAGGGGGTGCGCAGGCTCATCACTCCCCCAGGGACCCAGCTGAAGGGGCCCTGGCCAGGGGACTTTTCAGAGGTCGCCTCTTCACCGGCGCAATGCCTTTATAAAATGTTGAAATGAGATGCTCTGGGGTATTTCTGTATGACATTTAAACTTTAAACTTTAAGACTTAGAAAAGTTAATGTTAAATGTGACTCAGTGGATAGTAAGATTAACGAGATTAAGACTAAATGTTTGTCTAAAATGGTGAGATGATCTCCTCTCTTGGGTTTTTAGTTAGTACTGGGTATCTTTCTTTATCCCTTAAATGTAATTCCCTTCCCTATTTTCTATTGTAGTCTGTAGTGTTAAAAAAAAATGCAATAAAAAAATCCCCTCCGGGGGCTTAAAAAAAAAAAAGAGTACTCGCGTGCCATTGGCTGAGGGCTGGGTCTACACCTC
>NW_015172103.1:68755-75153 GCF_001447785.1 Gekko japonicus
TCTTCCCCACCCACTCCCCCTTCAGCCACTCTGCCCTGTCCGAATAACTTGTAAATGGCTTTCTCTCTTGACGAAGATGCTTCTCCTGCTTGCCTCCTGTGTGGAACTTAACTTTTCCCTCAGTGGCTGTTGGTAGGTGTAACGAAATGGCAGCTGTGTTTGTAAGATGGCAGCTGTCTGTGTGGTTGTTCGTTTAAAATGTTCCTCCATCAGGTTTAATTGAGCTGTAGTTCCAGAGAGGGGCCTGCAGGGGTATCACTTATTGGGTTGAATGGGGCTTCCTCATCTGATGGCCTACAGTTCCCAGCTGTCCCAAAGCCAAAAAGTGCAGGAAAAGAGAGACTGTCCCAAGCCACAGACGTGGGGGAACCCTGGGAGGCAGCAGAGATTCAGCCGCTCCACTGGGGCTGGACGGGGGAATGAATGGAAGTTTCCCTGCTCTCTTGGGCAGAGCCAAAGGAGAGATCCTATCCTGAGCCCGCAACCTCCAGAGGTAGAGAGAGTGTTGTGTGTAGCGAAAGACGATTGTGTTTAGGAAAGAGGATTGTGTTTAACCCCTGTTGATTTATGCCCTGTTGTTTCATAGTGTGTGCTTACTCCTACAGTTCTGCCTTATTAATTTAGTGTGTGTGTGCTCCATAATTATGTAAATAGTTAAATATATTCTTTTATTTGGGCTACTAATCTGTGTTGTGCTCTGACCCCATAGTCTTCCCCACTCTGCAGAATAACAAAGGGAGGGTGTAGCCCAAGGAAGCAAGGAAAGGCCAGACCCTACGGTGGCCAACTTTCCAGGGATCCACCAAAGATTGGGAATTCCATCTCCAAATAGGGAGATTTGGCCAGAGGGGTCTCACTGTCCCTCTAAAAAGGCAGTGGCAATTCAGTTAGTGGTGGCAGTGAATTTAAGGAGTGAGATACGCCCATGGGCGCTGAAGAGTGAGGGGGAAATAAAAGTAGGTTGATGATTGGCTGGGAAGGAGATAGGGTTGCCAACTCCAGGTGGGAAATTCCTGGATATTTGAATGATGGAACCTGGAAAGGGTGAGGTTTGAGGAGGGGTGGGACCTCAGACGGGTACGATGCCATAGACTCCACCCTCCAGTGAGAGCCAGTTTGGTCTAGTGGTGAAGTGTACGAACTCTAATCTGGGTGAACCGGGTTTGATTCCCCACTCCTCCATTTTCAGCTGCTGGATGACCTTGGGCAAGCCATAGTTCTGTCAGAGCTGTCCTTGAATTAACAGTTTCTGTCAGAGCTCTCTCAGCCCCACCTACCTCACAGAGGGTGTCTGTTGTGGGGAGTGGAAGTGAAAGGACTTTGTAAACTACTCTGAGACTCTGAGTGAAGATCAGGGTATAAATCCAATCCCTTCTTCTTCTCTTCCTCCTCCTCCCAACCAGCCATTCCCTCCTGGGGAACCACTGTTACCAATCTCCAGGTGAGGGGTAGAGATCACTCAGAATTACAACTGATCTCCAGGAGGGGGGAGGAGATGGAAAGCTGACATCAGAAGAGTAGATAATGGCAGGTTGATGCTTGGCTGGGAAGGAGATAGGGTTGCCAACTCCAGGTTGGGAAATTCCTGGAGATTTATGGGATGGAGACTGGAGAGAGAGAGGTTTGAGGAGGGGTGGGACCTCAGACAGGTATAATGCCATAGACTCTACCCTCCAAACCAGCCATTTTCTCCTGGGGAGATCACTTACAACTGATCTCCAGGAGGGAGGGCAGAAGTCAGCTGCAGTCAGAGAGGCAGATAACGGTAGGTTGATGGTTAGCTGGGAAGGGGATGGGCGGGGAAATTACTGGGGATTTCAGGGTGGAGACTGAGGAGGGTGGGGTTTTGAGGGGGTCATCACAGCAAATTGACGCTGAGTGCCCAAGGCCTTGGCACTCTCCTAGAGCCTCTTTCTAGAGCTCGTTGTATTTATTTCCACAGTGGGCCTTATTCCTAGTTAGAAAACAGATATTTTGAACCAAAATATCACAATACGAGATTTCACAATCAATAACAAATATGAAAAAAGAAAAGACAAAGTTCTGGGTCCAGATGGACTAATGACACTGTATTATAAATGCCTGGAAGAAGAAATAATGTCACTCCAAAAGACAATGAATGAAATAAGCAAAGATAAGATACTGCCTCAGGCATGGCAGGAGGCACATATAATTCTGTTTTATAAGGAAGGTAATGATCCAATGTTACACCAATCCAACAGACCAATCTCTTTATTAAATGTGGATTACAAACTTTTCACCTCAATAATGACAGAAAATGCATAGCAAAAATAATATATCCTGAACAGATCGGCTTTGTACCAAAGAGGTTTATGAAAGCTAATGTCCAATTTGTGATCAATGCAATTTAGTTTGTAGAGAAATAGGGACAGAAAAACAACATTTATCTTTTTGGATGTTGAAAAGGTGTTTGACAAACTTTCCTGGACTTTTTTTGCAAAAGGTTTCACAATGTCTTGATTGTGGACCTAAATTTGGAAATTGGATACATAGAATTTATGCAAGACAAAATGCAGAGATATTTAATGGAATATTTTTATAACAATTTTTATTATTTTAAAGGAAACAAACATATATGAGAGCAATAACATCAACATTATACCTATTAAACTACCTCATACATACACTTCTAATTAACTATCTACCATATAGCCAACTATTATTTTTGCAACTGTATATTATATCAGTATATCTTTACTTCTATTTAGACATTGTCTAAGCAATCTACTATAGTTTTCTATGAAGTACCTTTAGGTAAACCTTAGCATTTTATAAACACATAAGCTCATATACCATTTTCTTATCATTTGTTATTGTTTTATCATCTAATATAAGTATTATAAAATTTAATCGTGCATTAAATGCCTTTAATATGAATTAACACTTTTAAATGAATTCCCTTACCCAATCTTGATCAGTTACGTATACAGGGAGATCTCTTAAACCAGTCTGATTTATACAGTTCAACTCTTTTACAGTTTTAAAAAAATATCATCTATTATAAAAAGGTCTCTGAACATTTTCCATTAATATACCCTTTAGTATATTTAATACAGATTAAAGCTTTATGGGTGTATAGAAACAAATTCAAATGTGGGCACCCTTAATCAATTACCCATACATAAAGTTACCCTAGGGTGCGTGTATAGACTTAAGTGTTCCCTAACCACACACAACAAAAAAGTTCCCTAACTCAGTCTTATTTATACAGCTTGATTCTTTTCTTCTTTCTCGTGTTTCTTCTCTTCAGTAAGGTCTTGATTCTGTGACGCTTGCTTTTATAAGTAGAAAGGCTTTCTTTTAAGACTCACCATCTGTATTCAAGTTAGGTGCTAGGTCTTTGTCTTGCTTGTAGCTTGTGTTGGTATGGTTACCTTTTTGTCTTTTATTACCGTATTTTTCGGACCATAAGACGCACCTGACCTTAAGACGCACCTAGTTTTTAAAGGAGGAAAACAGGGGAAAAAATATTCTGAACCTTCGGTCCATAAGACGCACTCACTTTTCCTCCCACTTTTTTTGGAAGAAAAAGTGAGTCTTATGGTCCAAAAAATACGGTAAGTTAAAAGTCTCTTTAATTGCCAGATTGATTGTGTCAACAATTATGCATTTAAGCTCCTCCCAGGAAAGCTGTGTCAAGTTAACATCAGCTGAGCTGTCTGTACACTTCTCCCTCTGAGGTGGAGGACATCTTGTGGGTGATTTCCATCCATCACTTAGGGAGGCAGGACTAATTTTAATTACTTCCTGTTTCCTGTAGTGGGAGTCACTCTAGGCTCAGTTCTTTTCCTGCCTCAGAAGGGAGAGCGGCTAGGTGTAGGCTCTGCCTAACCCTATCTTTCTGAGTTAACTTACTTTCACTTTCTCCTTCCATCTTTGCTGTTCCCTCTCTCTGAAGAAACTTAAGAAAAATCAAATCCTTTTCTTCTTCCTTCCTATATGTTATCCTCTTTCCCCCTCCCCCCTTTGGAGGTTGAGCATTGCCGGGCCGGTTGCTCTCTTAATGGGAGGGGGATCTCACAGAGCACCTTCCATGGCATTAAGAGAAGATAGCAATGGATTTCTCTCCACTCCGGAGATGGAGGCCGTGGCGGTGGCCGACGCTCAACCAGCAGAGCAAGGCAAGGATGGCATTCCAAAGCACGCCAAACAGCTGCACACCCCTGCAGCATTTACAGAGCCTGCGCTAGCCTCAGTGGCCATTTTGGAGTCCACTGGCCACTCTATGCTTTAAGACGGGAATGGCGAGCAGAGCCTAATCCCGCACATGGCGCACCCCGAGACCTATGGTTCAAGGGGGTTCATTGAGCTAGGCATGATTGTGCCGATAATGCTCAAGGGGCCAAGGAAGATGAAGAGTTGCAGAGCGGCGAGCAGAGCCTAATCCTGCACATGGCGCACCCCGAGACTTATGGTGGCACAGGGGATTTATCCTCTGGTTATAGTAACATCTGAGCTGAACAGAACAGCTGTCAGTTCTAGCCCCGTGCTAGTGTGAGCTAGCAGCCTTGTCCCCAGCTCGCTGTTCACCCAGCGGTTCGAAAGCTTCGGCGAGTAGATAAAATGGGTACCACTCCTTAGAGAGGGTGGGCACACTAAACCCCCCGGTGGGGGAGGTGTTAGCCGGTGAACGGAATCTCCAGCTCGTAAGATCAGAAGCCTAGAAAGATCTCTTCGGCATCAAGAAGCCTGTAATGGGCCATTCCAGCTAGGTAGTGGCAGTGCGGCTACTCGAAGCAGTCCTGGAGAAAGCTGACGTCATCAAGCCAAGCCGAGTGAAATGCCGTCTGGAACATGTCTAGTCTACAGCTGAACAAAATCCCCGTCGGCTGCGAACGTGTGCGATTTAAAGATTTATATATGTTGCCCTCCCTTACCCTATGAATCATTGTTAGTCCCTCGTGAATGTGTAACTGTAAATCACTCAGAGCCAGCAGCTCTGCAGGATTGAGTGATTAATAAATTGAAAGATTATTATTATTATGGTTCAAGGGGGTTCATCGAGCTAGGCGTGATTGTGCCGATAATGCTCAAGGGGACGAGGGAGATGATGAGTTGCAGAGCGGTAATGTTGGCAATCCCCGGTCTGTCCCCTTATGTCCAAATGTAATGGCCTTCTTTATAAGAGCCATGGGGGAGGAAATAGTGCATTTCTGCAGATCAGGGGGCCATGGGGCTACTATATCCTCCTCCCCCTCCCCCTCCCCTTGGAGGCGCAAGAACAGAGTCAGCTGTCCCACCAAAGCTGCACAAAAAGGGTTCCCCAAGGAGCACTGCCTATTTGATCTGCCTTCACGTGAGAGGGATAGCCTCTCACATGTCTCTGGTGAAAAGGAGGGGGGAATTTTCATGTAATGATGGTGAATAGGAGGAAATGATTGTCTCAGACCAGTCCTTTAGATATTTCAAGGGCAAGGTTTTTCAGTATTTGATGTCTAAGACCCTATCAGCACTCAATATTCAGGGTCCCCAAAAGGCAGGGGACAAGAGTGCTAATGCTCAAGGGCAGAAAGATGGCTTCTTCCAGCTAATTGCTCTGAAAGAGCCTTCCTCTCCCCTGAATTCTATGTGAGACAGATGAGGAAGAGTGGGCAAAGCCAGTAACAAACAAACCATTTCCAGGGGTTGTTAAAAAGTTGTACCCTTTGATAACATCTGCTTCAGATCTTTTGCAGGTACCTGTGGTTGATGCACCAGCAACTGCCCTACAATCCTCTGGGTTGCTCTCTGAAGATGAACAAGAGGCCACTTCCATGGCAATCAATATGCCAGCTGCAGCATCCACAGTTTCTAAAGCAACTATTGTGTGGATGCGTAAGTTGATAGAGAGGTTACCATGCAGCAGCCGCAGACTACTGGAGGGCAGTGTTTCCTCTAAGCTGAGTTAGTGTAAACTAGCTCACAGTTTTGTAGCCTCCGGCTCACACCTTTTTGTCTTAGCTCAGGAAGGATGACTCCAGAGCGAACTAATTTATGCAGTAGCCAAATTGCTGGCCCACAACTTTAATGCCAGTAGCTCACAAGACTCCACAGCTAGGAGGGAGCATTGCTGGAGGGTGCCAATAGGATCTTGAAAGCCATCTTCTATACTGCCGATGCCACACTAGACACCATGGTCTTTGCTTCCAGGGCAATGGCAGCAGCCGCTGCTAGTCGCATCATCTGACTAAGAGTTTGGCCTACAGATTACCAATCTAATGCCATCATCACAGCATGACCATTTCAGGGAGACAAGCTGTTCGAGGAGCCACTGGAAACAAACATACAAAGAAAGAAATCTTAGTGGAAACCTGCAACAAGAAGAAGGCTCTACCCAAGACCGTACAGCTTGGGGGATAAGATGGCAGCAAGCCCCTCTTTTTTTCCATTCATACCAT
>NW_015172103.1:77446-77577 GCF_001447785.1 Gekko japonicus
ACTTCAGCCAGGAGGATTTCGGAACTAGGCACTCTGTCAATTCAGTTGGAGCTGTATTTTTCACAAAGACAAGGTAGTTCTGAAGTCAGATTCTACCTTTTTTGCCCAAAGGTCAATACTAAGTTTCACAG
>NW_015172103.1:77652-83358 GCF_001447785.1 Gekko japonicus
CATACACTGGATGTGAGGAGAGTGCTCAAATGCTATATTCTTAGAATGGCCTGTTTCAGACAGACTGAAGATATGTTTGTTAACATTTTTCCTCTTCACACAGGGAGAAAGATGTCTAACTCTGCCATAAGCAACACTATGAGGTCCTGCATTACTGTAGCCTACAGGAGTATGAAATGAGTTCCTGCAGGTATCACGGCCCACTCTCTTCGCAGTGCTGCAACGAATATGGCATTTGCCAACAGGGCATCCGTGGAGGAAGTCTGTAGGGCTGCTACGTGGTCTTTGTTATCCATATTCATCAGGCATTACAAGATATGTATGACTGTGCTGATACAGCATTCGGACGGAGAGTGCTGCAGTCTGTTCTGACTCTTGATGACAACCACCCTCCCAAAAATTAGAGACACTGCTCTGGCAGGTCCCACAAGATGTCCTCCACCTCAGAGGGAGAATGACCATTGGTTACTCACTGTGAAGGGTCCTTCTCCTCTGAGGCTTGGAGGACATCTTGGCCCTCTCGGGTCGTTATTTCCTCTATCTACTATGCTGTTCTTTCACACTCTATTTAAAAATAATAATAAGATTACATGAGAGAGAGGACTCACCTTTTTCTTCCTGTTCCAATGTTTGTGATTTGGCTATACTCTTGTTGTTGATGTTCAAGTTCTCTTTTTTACAGTGGTTAAGTTAGTGTATTGCTTTTGGAGCACCAGAACTGAGCCTAGGGTGACTCCCACTACAGATAACAGGAAGTAATTGAAATTAGTCCTGCCTCCCTAAGTGATGGATGGGAATCACCCACAAGATGTCCTCCAAGCCTCAGAGGAGAAGGACCCTTCACAGTGAGTAACCAATGGTCGATCTCATCTGGCACTTTTTTATACATGTCTCGTACAGTCATTTTGATGCAATAACAACAGTAGCCCCAGTTTAGCCCAGCAAACCCAGAATCTCTGTGGTTATTTTTCAATAGTCCCTACAAGGCTGACCACATTTACAAGATAGTAGTTGCAGTAGACATATTAACAACCAAGAATCTTTCAACATACATCAGGTGTTTTACAGTTATACAGTGGAGACTAAACACAGTGAGCTTTTATAATTTCAAGAATGAGACTCGAGTTATGAGAAACTGTTACAAAATAGGCAGTTCAATTCTGAACGTCCCTCTTTCTTCTTCTTTTTCTTTTTCCACAGAACGGGTTCTAGTCCTTTTGGTGAAGTATGCTATCTATTGAAATTGTTTAGTCATTTTTCTCTTACGGGTTTATACATAAATCCAATGAATCATTTAAGTCCAAAAGAGGCAGGAAAGGGATTTAATAGTTGGAGTCCAAAGAATATCAGGGTCTCAAGGTTTATTCAAAGTTATATTCCAAGCAGAAGTATTAAGAGCTCAGACAAGGATCTTTGTGTCCTCTTTGCCCCGAAGCGTGTTTGCGCAGTTTTTCTTTAGTCACTCAATCTAGCCACTTGGGGGGGGGGGGAATTCCATGTGTCCTTCCTTTGTCCTTTTAAAGATTTAAAGGGGCTTAACCAAAAAGTCGTAGAGTTCTTCAGTGTTGCTTTTTACAAGTACGGTAAAGATCTTCATGGGTGTTGTGGATGAGGCTCAAAATAACTCTTGTCATGGAGTTCACAGCTGATGCAATCATGGCTGCCATGGCTTGCGCTGCTTCGTTCCTTGCTTCTGGGACAATTCAAGGCTTCTGCCCGCTTGCTGCCACGAGCAGGGCCCCCGAGTCAAGTCACTTGCACTGGACCTCCCTCCAGGAGGTCCAGTGGAGCTCTGGATCCCCCGAAAACTCCTCTAAAAGGAACGACGAGCTGGCGGTATTAACAGATGGATTTCGTATTGAAAAGGGAACCAGACAAGGATGTCCACTATCATCATTACTATTTATTCTTGCAATGGGAGTTTTTGTAGCTAAAATGAGACAAGACCTCCAAATCAAAGGACTGAAGGTAGATGGAGAGGAATTTACAATGTTCTACTGATGATGTTATGATAATTTCTAACCCACGTATAACACTTATTTGGCTCTTTCTTGGGATTCAAATTAATTTTTTTAAAACCCCTCAAAATCTCCAATTTTTAACAAAATAAAATGAGGAAAATATTAAGAAAATTACAGGATGTGAACTAACAACAAATCCATTTAAATATCTGGGCATAAATTTAACTGGGCAAAGCAGAACATTATTTAAAGATAATTATGATGTGGTCTGGAAAATAATACAAAAAGATATGGAAAGATTGTCTAAACTAAAATTATCCTGGCTGTGAAGAATTTCAGCAATCAAAATGAATATATTGCCAAAAATTTTTTTATTCCAGATGATATCAGTTAATATAAGAGAGAAAAACCAATGACTTTATAACCTAACTCCCAAGTTCTTGAAGGATAGTTGGCAACCCCGGTGTAGCCTCCCCCTCCTAGTTTCGAAAGTTTCCAGTACTTTGTCTATCTTGGGATACTTTTTATTTTTATTTTTTAAACAAATTTTTATTAGGATAATACACATTTCACATAATACACATTTCTTTTATATCCCTTTCTCTCTATCTCCCCACCCTTTTGTTGGCTTCCCACAGCTTTCCAACCACCAGTTCATTTATTGTATTTTCACATACTTATAAACCGTTATTGCACAACTATAGGTAACTTATATTCCAGTTCTATCTTTATTCATCTTCATTCTATTTTATTTTTATAATTTCAGTAATTTTCAAAGCAAACCCAATTGTCCTTCACATCCCAGTATTTCTCTAAATAGTCCTTAAAGTCTTTCCAATCTGCAAAGAATTCTTCTGCTTCCAGATCCTTAAGTTTCCTTGTTAGTTTGTCCATTTCAGCCATAAAAAGTAACTTCTTTATCCATTCTCCAACCTCTGGAATTCTATCTTGTTTCCAACTTTGGGCATGTAACATTCTTGCTGCTGTTATCATAAACCACATTAATGTCCTCTTTGCCAGATTAACTTCTTCCATTTTTAAGCCCAACAATAATATTTCTGGTTCTTTTTTAAATTTACATTTCACTATTTTCTCCATCTCCCCATGTATATTAGTCCAAAATAGTTTTGCTTTCTCACAAGTCCACCACATATGGTAAAATGAACCTTCAACTTTTTTACATTTCCAACATTTGTTTGAAATATTACAATTCATATTAGCAATCTTTCAAATTAGTACATGTTGATATTTTCATTGCATTTTTCCATAAAAACTCCCATGAGGACATAGATATTTCTTTATTCATATTAATTGCCCACTTTATCATATGTTCTTTAACCGTTTCATCTTCTGTATACCATGTTAATAGGATTTTATACATTTTTGAAATTTGTTTTTTGTCCCCTTCAAACCATACCTTCTCAATTTCATTATGATCTCCCCTAAAACCAAAAGATTTTTATCCTTTTTAAACACATCATAAATCTGTCTATATTGTAACCAACCATATTTAAATGCTAAGTCCTCCTCCATATTCATCTCAAATGTTTTTCCCTCCTGTTTTAACATGTCCTTATATTGTACCCAATCTTCTCCTCTTGACGTCGAAAATAGCTTTATCACCTCTGCTGGTACAATCCCAAGTTCTTGAAGGATAGTTGGCCAACCCGGTGTAGCCTCCCCCTCCTAGTTTCGAAAGTTTCCAGTACTTTGTCTATCTTGGGATACTTTTTCATTCGAGTGGATGCAAACAGATTGACTCGCTCCCTAGCTCATGTTAACTCCTGACCTTTTTAGTTATTCTGCTGCTTTTAACCTTTTCATCTGCTTGGTCTTCTGTCTTGCCTCGTCAAACATTTTTTGGCTTTTAGCCACCTAGCTGTAGTTTCCTATCTTGTTATCTCTTATTTGTACTTTATCTTGCTGCTTATGTTCACCACACTTATCTTCCATATAATGTTCGTCTAATGAAGGTATAAGCTGGTTAAGTAGACCCCACTGGACCCAGCCTTGCTGCTGATTAATCAGAAGTAGCAGAATTCAATAAATGGGGGCAGAGTGGGAGATTTTTGATCTCCCCAAAAATTCATCATATATGCATGGAAATCATATATGCAAAAAGATCTTCGGGTGGACCGAAAGTTAAATATGAGCAGCCAGTGTGATGCAGCAACAAAAAAGGCTAATGCGATCTTGGGGTGTATCAACAGAGGCTTAACATTCAAATCACAAGATGTCATGAGGACCAATGTACACTACATTGGTCAAGCTGCACCTGGAGTATTATGTACAGTTGTGAAGGCCTTATTTCAAAAAATATGTGGACAGAATGGAGCAGGTACAGAGGGGAGTGATGAGGATGATCAGGGGCCTGGAGACCAAGCCTTATGAGGAAAGGCTGAGGGACTTGGGAATGTTGAGTCTGGAGAAGAGGAGGTTGAGGGGGGACATGATTGCTCTCTTTAAGTATTTGAAGGGCTGTCAGAGGGGGGCGGAGCGATAGTGGAGCTGCGCAGTCACACCCGACATTGCCTCCATGACAAGCTCCTACAAAAGAATTAAAAGTTTTAAAAAACCAACGGACTGCAATTCAAATATTTTAACCTTACCAAAACGATGGGGAAAACTAAGGGACCAAAAGGTGGCAAGACCTCACAGGGTGTCTGTTGTGGGAAGGGAAGGGAAAGGAGTTTGTAAGCCGCTCTGAGACACCTTTGGGTAGTGAAGGGTGGGGGTATAAATCCAATCTCTTCTCTTCTTCTTCTAAAGAAATAGCTGAATTGAAAACTTTTGAAGGATGGGAAAAAAGCAAGCTAATGTTGTTAGAAATTACATAGCAGGAAACCAAAGTAAAATTTCATGGAATTTCTCTGAACTTTGATTTAAACAAGAACCTTACTGTTGCTTTAAACGAGTGGCTATAGGGAATTATACAGATTCCGGGGCCAGTGGTAAACAATGCTTACCATTTAAATCCTCCCCGAACGGGCTCGCCAGCCCTGATACCTGATATCATGGCAGAACTTAAGGACATGAAGACTAATTTATTATTTATTTATTTATTTAAATATTTCTACCCCGCCCTCCCCGCAAGCGGGCTCAGGGCGGCTTACAGGGGCATTACAGCCGATACATAAAATCAATAAAATCCAATAAAACAACCAATAACATATTAATAACAATAAAGTGCTTTAACGCTCCAAGATGGCTTAAGTTGTTAGTCCAGAAAATGGTCCGAGTCCGTCAGCAGGTCTTGCTCCCACGTGGATAAGAACATAAGAACATAAGAACATAAGAGATGCCAATGTTGGATCAGGCCAAAGGCCCATCCAGTCCAACACTCTGTATCCCACAGTGGCCAGAAATACCAGTGCCATCAGGAGGTCCACCAGTGGGGCCAGGACATTAGAAGCCCTCCCACTGTTGACCCCCCCCAAGCACCAAGATGACAGAGCATCACTTGCCCCAGAGTCCCTATCTATACCTTGTGGCTAATAGCCACTGATGGACCTCTGCTCCATATGCTTATCTAATTCCCTTTTGAAGCAAAAACCATGCTTGTAGCTGCCACCACTTCCTGTGGCAGTGAATTCCAAGTGTTAATCACTCTTTGGGTGAAGAAGTACTTCCTTTTATCCGTTCTAACCCGACCGCTCAGCAATTTCATGGAGTGCCCACGGGTTCTTGTATTGTGAGAAAGGGAGAAAAGTACCTCTTTCTCTACCTGCTCTTTCCCATGCATAAT
>NW_015172103.1:83467-83629 GCF_001447785.1 Gekko japonicus
CACTTTTTCCAAAGCTATAATATCCTTTTTAAGGTGTGGTGACCAGAATTGCACACAGTATTCCAGATGAGGTCGCACCATTGATTTATATAGCGGCATTATGATATTGGCTGATCTGTTTACAATACCCTTCCTAATAATCCCCAGCATAGCATTGGCCTT
>NW_015172103.1:88422-107381 GCF_001447785.1 Gekko japonicus
CTATCGTCTTGTTGTTAACGGACCTGGCGTTACAAAGCACCAATGACGGAGAGGGGTTCTTCCAAGCCCCACTGCTGACCTCCCTGGGGATGGGTCGTAGGCTGGAAGGACACCGAGCCATCTTTTTTCTCGGGGCTCTTCCATTAATATTCTGCCTAGACCCACCGCTGTACTTTCCCCTCCCCAAGAGCACCGGAATCTGCTGCGCCAGCATTGTTGTCTCTGCTGGTCACCGTAGCCACAGGCCTCCACACCCAGCAGCTCCGCCCGCTAGATGGATCTCAACAGCGTACCAGATCACGTCCAATCCAGCAGCTCCTCCTTCTAGCAATCTCCTTGCTCTAACACTATCTGAACCCTCTAGTACAAAAACTAGCCTAGTGGCTCTCTAATGTACAAGTATCTACCCTGCTCTGCACTAACCCTACCAAGTCTAAATTACACCATATCTCAGTGTACTCTACTAGGGACCGTTACTATAATAATATCCTCACCATTCATAGAATGGTACTAACCTATATTGTCGCCCAACAACTTCACTCACAGAATGATTAATTAATTAATTAACTTAGCAACAATATAGTTCATCACAGTTCATTATTAACATTACAATATTAATCAATACAACGATTCATCCTACAAAATTCATCTCTAAAAACCCGGCAGTAACAACAATCCCATTCCTTCAATTTCCGACATTAGAATCATATAACATACATACAGCACTAACGGAGCTACTGGTTGGACTCGATCTATTTAGATGTTCCAGACACTCCAGCCCCCCGTACTCCAGGCGCTCTGGCACTCCAGGCGGCTCCCTACCCAAATCAGTGGAGGGATTCTTCGAACTTCGCCCCCTCTCACAGGGCGTCTCAGTTCGATGTTCTGCAATATTCTTCTTTTCCCCCGCCCTCTCTCACAGGGCCTCTCCACCCGGTGTCCCCCCCACTTTTTGGGCGGTAGTTCTAATCTCGCCCCAGTCTTTCTATTCGCCCTCTCTCACAGGGCCTCTCCACCTGGCACCTAGCGTCTTCCCACTCGCCCTCTCTCACAGGGCCTCTCCGCCTGGTGCTCCTCCACCACTTCGTCCTCAGTCTGCTCCCATCCCCGGCCCTCCAGAGGGCTCGGTGAGCCGCCACGCTCTGCCGCGACTGCACAGCTGCACTCCCCTGCCCCCCACCGATCAGCCCGAAGATCTCGGGATTCCCGGGGGGAGGGGGGACCTCACCGGCAGCCTCCTTCGCGGCCACGTTCCTCGCAGCGGTGTCGCCGCTGCCACCGCCGACACCAGCCACCCCACCAGCTGCGCGACACCAGCCGACCGTTCCAGGTCGTCTCCTTCCACCGTCTCAAGCCTGGGACCCGTCGGAGCACCGCCGCCGCCGCCACGCCACTCGCAGCTCCACCACTTGCAGTTCCACCAACCACGGCCAGCCCGGAGCCCGTCCAACGGCCACGCCCGGCAAACCTCGCCCCAGACGAGGCCCGGACGCCGCCCCCAAGGAGCCGCCGCCGCCGGCCGCGTCCCCGCACCAGCCCGGGGCGCGCTACAATAAGTAGGCTCGGCCGAGTTGTTTCGTTTTGCCGTGCGGGCAGGGGGGGTATCAGCCGCCGTCAGCCGTCAGCCGCCGTTTTGCCGTGCGAGCAGGGGGGGAGTATCAGCCGCCGTCAGCCGCGTCTCCGCCGTCCGCTGTCAACCGCGACTCCGCACCAGCACCAACACCAGCCCAGGGCGCGTCGCAGAGAGCAGGCTCGGCCAGGTTGTTCACCTCGGGTTCTGCCGCACAGGCGGGGGGGGTGTCGTCCAGTTATTACCGAGACGCTGTTTCTCAGCACATTCCCCAGAATTTCTCCACGGGCGTGTAAGCACGCACACCCCGCGGTGCCGCCATCTTGGATCTTTGCAAAAGCTCCTATTCCTTTAAGGAAGGCCAGGAACTTCTTGGAAATTACCAGGAAGAACAGTGGTCTGAAGTTCGAGGACACTTTGGTTCAGCTGTACCCAGATATTCCTTTTGAAATGTCAGGAAAAATATGTGCCCAATTGCACAAAAGCTTGCATAGAAGAACTACAGGCAGTGTTCCCTCTAAGCTGAGTTAGTGTGAGCTAGCTCACAGTTTTTTAGCCTTGGCTCAGGAAGCAGGGCTCCAGAACACACTAATTTATGCAGTAGCCAAATCACCTGCTCACAACTTTAATGCCAGTAGCTCACAAAGTAGAATTTTTGCTCACAGGACTCTACAGCTTAGAGGGAACATTGACTACAGGTACTGCTGGCTTCTGCTTGGCCATATATCGGTTACACACCGAGGACGCATAGATACAGCCCACGATCTAAAATCTGGTGAGGATCTTCTGAAGGCGTTGGGATCAGACTTGGGCTAGGAAGCTAAAAATTGGTAACCGGAAGAAGAGGAAGGTACATTGGAGGAGATCTTAGTTACAGAGCTTTTTCTTTTCCTTTTTCCTTCTGTCTTTTCCCCAAGTAAAGTAGTCCGGAAAACAAAGAGCAGAGGAGCACACAGGAAGGGCTAACGGGACATCCCCACACACCCCTCCCCAATGGGCAAGACTCACTTTATGAGTCTTCTTTGGAACTGCTCCGGAGTCCCAGTGGGAGGGAACGCGCATTAGAAGAGCTCCAGTTGAAGAAGAACATAATCAGAGTAAAAGATATTAAGATAGCAGAGTAATGAAATGGTGTAATATATTTCTTTTTTTTCTTTCTATTTTACTTTACTGTACTTCATCTTGTGATATAAATTTTAAAATGAAATATATACAGAACATATGGTCATAAACATAAGGAGATTTAACAAAACATTACTCAGATATAAGAAAAATTATGGGAACTAGAGTTTATAATTGCATTTGTACTGGAGTAATTTTGAGAGGCAGAAATATTTACTTAGGCATGCCAATTTCTACCAGACTTAATTAATGACTATGATATACAAATGAAGAAGAAGCAGAATAGAGTTGGCAACTTGGCCAGGGCCTTCTCAGTGGTGGCTCCTTACTGGTGGAACGAGCTTCAGGAAGAGATCAGGGCCCTGTGGGATCTTTTACAATTCCGCAGGGTCTGCAAAACGGAGCTCTTCCACCAGGCTTTCAACTATTAACATCAACGAGCCCGGCCCTTAGCCTTAATATCCTTATACCTTATAACAGCCTTATACTAACTGTGTAAGCCGCCCTGAGCCTCCTCACAGGGAGGGCGGGGTACAAATTGAATAAATAAATAAAAATTGTAGTAGATTATTATTAAAGAATATTAATTTTATTTTCTTGTTTAAAAGCTTGTAAATAATTTGTAAGATTTTGAAATTAATAAAAATGTAATTAAAAAAAGAGGACGGCAGGGAGCTGTTCCTGTTGGCAGCAGAGGATATGACTTGCAATCATGGATTTAAATTAAGGGCAGGAAAAACGGTTTTACAGTAAGAGTTGCGCAACAGTGGAATGAATTGCCTAGGGAGGCGGTGAGCTCCCCCTCCCTGGCAGTCTGTAAGCAGCAGCTGAACAAACACTTGTCAGGGATGCTCTAGGCTGATCCTGCATTAAGCAAGGAGAGTTGGACTAGATTGCCTGCATGGTCCCTTCCAACTCTGATTCTATGAAATATCACTGTGAAATGTGCTGGGTAAACTGGGATGAATTCACATAATAAAATCTTTTACCGTGTCTATTTGTGTATAGTAGATAATGAGATGGAAATTCCTGAGCATTTACTGAAGATGTTTATCAGCTATTGCTGTGTTGTGGCTAAGTTTGCACGTAACATATTGCACTTGAAATTTCTGAAGGTTTTGAGCTTCAAAATGAGACCTCAGTGCCTACTGTAGGTATAATATATCTTGCTATACAGAGACAAAATGAGTACATGTTGTACAGAAGATGTGATCTTGAACAAACTGGGATAGGGTGGGGGCACAGCTGTGTATTTATATCGCAACGTGTGTAATGACTACAAAATTTCACCCAAATCCACAGCTGTCATGTGCAACCAATTTGTAGATATAGAAGAAGAAGAAGAAGAGATTGGATTTATACCCCGCCCTTCACTTGGAGTCTCAGAGCGGCTGACAAACTCCTTTCCCTCCCCCTCCCCACAACAGACACCCTGTGAGGTGGGTGGGGCTGAGAGAACTCTGACACAAACTGCTCTTTTTTAAGGACAGCTGTGCCAGAGCTTGTGACTGACCCAAGGTCCCATCAGCAGGTGCAAGTGGAGGAGTGGGGAATCAAACCCGGTTCTCCCAGATTAGAGTCCGCACACTTAACCACTACACCAAACTGGCTCTAACCCTATAGCATGAATTGCCCAGTTTTATTCTTGTGCATGTATGTTTGTACATTGCTGCGGTCCTTTTTGTGTATGGTTGGAGAGGGATGTGGGATACAACAATTTAAAATAAATGTGGGTTTTGTAGAACTGCCATATAGAAGTCTCAGCTTTACTGAATGTGCTGGCTATGCTTCTCGCTCATGCTCATGTTTTGCTCATGCTTCTCGCTGATGCGCATCTCTTTCACCCATAGATCATTGGTAATTATAAGTACTTTGGATGGAAGGATTGCTGCACTAGACCCGGAGGACAGAGGCAGGAAGCAGTGGGATCTGGATGTGGGATCAGGTTCTCTTGTCTCCTCGAGCCTCAGTAAACCAGAGGTAAGAGAGTCCGGCTTAATCTCCTGGCCTTGACTTGTACATTTTTGTACTTTTAGAATGTCAAAACAAAAGTGAAACTGTATGCAAGTTATTTAGTTTAGGAACCAAAGGAAGCATTTTAGGAAAATCTTAACATCTCTGTTCCACAGGCACAAACCCATCTAAAGGTCTTCTTGGTTTCAATAGAACTTACTTTGATTAATTTTAAAGCCTTGGAAGGCAACAGATCTAAACATACTAGGCAGTAAACTGACCCTTTTTAAAATGTGTATGTCTTCTGGTTTATAACTCTGTCTTTTCACTCTTGAGGGGGAAGGTGACTGATGAGGAACATAAAGGTGGAGGTGTATGAGGAACTCTGTGGTCCTGGGGAAACTGGGTTCTTTAGGGAAAGGAGCTAGGGGTACCTGCGGCTGTGCATTTATTTATTTTTATTTCATTAGATTTTTACCCCGCCCTCCCAGCAAAGCCGGCTCAGGGCAGCTCACACAGCAGTTGTATTGTTTACATTGCTATACAGCAGGGGTGGCGAACAAGTTCGACAAAAAGAGCCAAAATTTTAAACTGTGTAAGAGTCAGAGAGCCACACCACGCAGTGGCTCGGGGCGGCGGGGGGGGGAGAGAGGAGAGCCCTCCCCGCGCTTGGAAATCCTGCAGGGGACCATTGCCGGGGGAGAGGGGGGGGTCTGCCCCGCCAGGTCGCCTCCGAAGCCCCTCTCTCCGCGCTCTGGGGGAGCCTTCTCGGCGGCCAGCCCCGCGCCCGCCGGCCAGGCCGACTCTGCCCTCCCCCTTCCCCCTCCTCCTACCCCCCCGCCTGCCGAGTTGCTGCCGCTCCGAGAAACTTGCCGCTCGGAAGGACCCCGCCGCGCTTCTTGCCGCCCCGAGCGAGGCCAGCGCGCCGCAGCCAAGGTAAGGCGCCCGGCGGGAGCGCACCGCCCTGCGCCAAGGAAGCGCTCCCGGCAAGCCCTCGCCTTCCCTCCGGCCGACGATCCCGGGGCGCGCCCAGCCCGGGCCGACCCTCCGCCGGCAGGGCCCTTCGCTCCCTCTCGCCGCCGCCGCCTCCTCCGGCGGCCGCAGCTCCTCGCTCGCCCCCGGCCAGCTTCTGGCTTCGCGCCGGGCGCAGCGCCTCCAGGCAGAGCGCGGCGTCCTCGGCCTCGGAGAGCCGCCCCGGCTCGCCTGCGGCCGAAAGACGCCCTCTCCCCGGAATGTGTCGCTTGGAAGCCGCCGAGGAAGCGCCGGGCAAAGAGCCGCATTCATTTTGGCCGGGAGCCGCATGCGGCTCGAGAGCCGCGTGTTCGCCACCCCTACTATACAGCAATGCCTCCAAAACAGGCGAGCTGGAGCATTTGCTACTAAGTGACAATTTAGATATAGTGGTTGTTTCAGAAACTTAGTAGAATGGTTGAAATCAGTGGGATACTATTATAGCCAGGACATGTTAGAGAAAGTCTTGCTCTGTATATTGAAGACAGCACAGAGTCAAGCTGAAAAATGTCAGGGAGTAAATTTCCCTGCGGAATTTTTAACATGCAGTTATAAGTGTGAGTATACAGTTAAAAGTGTGAGTGTACTATGTAGATCTCAAGATGGAATAATAGAGAAGGTGATTAAGACAGAGAATGTTTTAATAATGGGTGGCTTCAATTACGTGTACATTGACTGGGCAAATGATTGCTCAAGGTCTTCTGTAGAAATGATGTTTCTAAATTTCATTAATGACTGTCTACTGGAACAGTTGCTTAGCAAGCCTGCTGCAGGGTGTAGCAGTTCTTGCCTTGGTTTTGATGGGTGCTCGGCGACCACGATGCTATTAAGTTCAACAGTCATGCTGCTGGTGAGTGGTCCCTGTAGTTCAAAACAAAAGTCTTCAAAAGAGGCAGTTTTGTAGGAAAGGTAATATTTAGTCTAAAATAATGTCTGTGTGGTTGACAGGTATTTATTTATTTATTTACTAGGCTTCTATCCCCGCCCTTCCGCGTGGGCTCAGGGCGGCTAACATAAGAGGTAATTGCCACACATAATAACACTAAAACCAGATAAAACAATCAGATTACATTACACATTTAAAATCGGTGCTCACAACAATATATCATCAAAGACGGGGACTCCAGTGCAATATTTAAGAGCTGCTGCTGTCTCTTCTTGATCAGTCTACGCTGTCCGTTCTCCATTCCCAAGGCCAGTTCGCATCGCCAGAGATGGCAACGTGATGGTGGTACAGTGACGGTGGCGGCTCCTACTCGAAAGCCTGGCGGAAGAGCTCCATCTTGCAGGCCCTGTGGAACTGCATAAGGTCCCGCAGGGCCCTGATCTCCTCCGGGAGTTCGTTCCACCAGATAGGAGCCGCCACCAAGAAAGCCCTGACCCTAGTCGCAGCATATTTAACATCTCTCAGGGCTGGAACAGCCAGCAGATGTTTTGCCCCCGACCGTAGTGCCCTTGGGGGAACATATGGGGAAAGGCAGTCCCTTAGCTAAGCTGGCCCCTGGCCATATAGGGCTTTATAGGTAAGAACCAGCACTTTGAAGTGGACCCAGTACGCTATTGGCAGCCAGGGCAGCGCCTTCAGGGCAGCCATAGAAGTTTTAAAGGTTTCTTTTAAAAAGGAGAAGGGCACTGAATGATTGTAACAATAGGCAGTAAAGAAAGCAAAGGAGACTTTGAGGCAGGCTGTAGCTAGCCAGGGATAGGGGGAGCGTGCCCCCCACAGATGTCCCCAGCCCCCTCTGGGAGGATGCCAGACCCTCCCTGGTGCGGGTGGGTGGGTGGGGCTTGGTTTCACTGCAGCTGAGCAGTTTGAAGCTGCCGCCGAGCAGAAGGGGAGGGCGATGGGTGGCCAGCTCCTGCCTTTCCCCCTCCCACCTGGCCATGGCAGAGCAGAAGGGGAGCATCGGATGCCTGTGTTCACGTGTGTCTGTGTTGCCAGCGTTCGCCATGCCCAGGCGCCCGCCCCGAGCCGGGGATTCATTTCTCAGGGCTCTAATCAGCCCTGTAGCTAGGAAGGAGCTGCTGGATGCCCTGCTGGCTCTTAATTACATTACCATTAAGTAGATTAGTTATTAGTCTAATTAAGCTCCCCACTCTTGGTCTTTACCCAACCACAGAAATCTTCCTAGCTACAGGGCTGATTTGAGGAGTGGATTACTAAAAACAATGAGACAAACAATATCAGGCACAGGGAACCAGCAAAGGAAGCGTTTGGACTGTTTGACAAAGGAATCAATGGATTACTTAAGGAAGACTGAGACATGGCAGAGAAACTGAATTAATTCTTTGTGTTTGTTTTCACTGTGGAAAATATGGGGCATATATGCATGATGGAGCTGGTATTTTGAGGAAGGGTTCAGAAGAATTGTGTCAAGGTAATGAGAGCTGAAGCTCTGGTATTACTAGACAGACTGAAAACTAATAAGTTTGCGTGTCCAGATGATACACACCGGAGGGTTCTGAAGGAACTCAAATATAAAATGGTAAACCTAGTAACTAGTATATGTAACTTGTTGCGAAAATTGGCTTTCAAATGAGTACTACAGATACATATATATCTGTACATCGGTGGCTTGTTTTGCATAATTGGATGACTTGGATGAGTATGTTGTTAAGCCCTTTTGATAGGGTATAACTTTAAAATTGTTGATTCTGTATTTTTGTAAGATCTGTAGTATTTATTTGCTAATATAATAGTTTATATTAGAATACAAAATCATCTTATAGACTTGTTTCAGTGGTTTATTTGTAAACTGAATGAAGTAATTAGCATTTAGTCACAGTGGTTTGGGATATATTATAGCATTCTGTACACTGTGCTCACTTTAGTTTTGTTGTTGCTAGAGAAATGGAAAGTGTCAAATGTCACACCAGTTTTTATAAGGGGACCCAAGGAATTACAGGCAGTTAATCTAACATATTTCCAGGTAAATTAGTAGAAACTACAAAGATAGAATTATTAAGAACACAGGAAAAATGCCTACTGAGAGGAAGTCCTTATGGCTTCTGCAAAGGGAAGTCCTACTTCACCAACCTTTTAAAATTTGGGGGGAATGTAGGAGCGCACAGGAGCGGAGCTCTGGCAGTAAAGAGCTCAGTGGGCGGGCACATGCAACAAGCCCCACCCCCTGCTCCCAGCAGCCCTCAGTCAGACCAAGAAGCAGGCAGGTAAGCTGCAGAATGCCCCCCAGTCCAAAACAGTCCAGTGGCACCTTTAAGACCAAGTTTTATTCAAGTACAAGCTCTACCTCTCTGAGGACAGATCTGCACATCCCCCCCCAATAGCTAGCAATCCAAAACAGTCCAGTGGAGCCTGAGCAGTGGGTGTTGCCTTCTGACACACTTCCGGTGATGTCAGGGGGTGTGGCATATGCAAATAAGTTATGCTAATGAGTTCTGTTAATAAGCTCCTGCACCTCTTTTTCTACAAAATGACCCCTGTGTATTATATACTTTGACTTTCAACATCCATCACCAAAGACTCCTCAGTAAGCTTAGCAGTCATGGGATAGGAGGACAGGTGCTCTTATAGATTACAAATTGGTTAATCAACAGGAAGTAGGAATAAATGAACAGTTGCCTAAATTGAGGAGAGTGAGCAGTGGAGTCCCACAAAGGTTGGTATTGGGAATAATGCTGTTTAGTCCATTTATAAATTATCTGGGTTGGGGTGTAGTAGCCACATTTGCAGGCAATATCAATTTATTCAGGATAGTAAAAACCAAAGTGGTTTGAGAAGAAATCTAGGAGTCTCTCTAAATTTGGTGAGTGGGCAATAATTCAATTTATTACAGGTCTTTATGACCGAAGTCTTGACCAAGAGGATACCAAAGGGGGGTAAAATAGGTACATAAAATAGACAGAGTGGGCAGTAATGTCACAAATGAACTTCATTGTTGGTAAATTGGAACAAAAAACCTGATATGAAATATATACTGATGGATTCTGAACTGACTGAGACCAGGGTTGAAAGAGATCTTAAGGTACAATAAGAATGTTGACTCTGTGTGCAGCAATGGTGGAAAAGGTAAACTCCATGCTGGGGATTATTGGGAAAGGACTGAAAATCAAGTAGCCAATCTTGTACTGGTCGAGTCTATATCTATGGTGAAGCCTCATTTGGGATACTACGTGCAGCTCTGGTACTGTCTCTCAAAAAGGATACTGCAGAGCTGGAAAAAGTGCAGAAGAGAACAACCAAGCTGATCAAGGGGTTGGAGCGCCTTTCCTGAGTCTTCCTAGTTTAAGATGATGAGGGATGGGCATCATAGTGGTTTATAAAATTATTCATGGGGTGGGGAAAGTGAACAGAGGGAATGTTTTCTTCCTGTCCCATAATACTGGATCTCAGAGGCATCCACTGAAGTCGATGGAGGGTAGGTGTAGGCCAGGGTGGAAAAAAGGATGAGTAATTAAGTTGTGATTCACTGTCAAAGTATGTCGTAAGGACCATGAGCATAGATGGTTTTAAAAGAGCTTTATCTTTGATGGATTGATGGCAGATAGGTCAATTGACGGTTCTTAGCCATGATAAGAAAACAAGGCAGTAGACTTCTGAACTGCAGGGCTAGGAGGCTGTCTTGGCCGCTAGGTCTTGGCCTCTATGCTCTATTCATTGGCCCTTCAGGGCAGCTGGTGGTGATACACGATGCTAGAGTAGATGGTCTACTGGTCTGATCCAGCAGGGCTCTTCTTACGTTACTATGGATCATGGGTCATGATTAGAAAGTTCAACTTCCTGTTTCCCCTGGTGGGGGTCATGCAGTTCACTTCCTGTCTGATAAGGGAGCACTAGAAGAGCTCTGTCCTTCAAACCTATCCTATCTTTCATTCAACTTCCATATATTATTTTCTTGTCCACCCTTCTACTCTTCAAATCTCTTAAAGTTCTTACTTTTCACTTCTGCCTGCAACATAAACTGAGGCTCCTGGCCCCTATATTGTTCAATCTCTTTTTAAATGATCTGGCATCCTTTATGAGTTGTGTTAATGGAAATTTCCCCAAGTTGGGAGCAAGACACTGCTCACTATTGTTGTATGCCGATGACGCCGTTCTCCTTTCACTTTCGAAGGTTGGGATGGAAAAGATGTTAACGCGTTTTTCAGTCTACTATGATAAGAATATGCTGTCCCTTAATTTTGATAAGTCCAAAATTATTGTTTTTGGTCAGAGTTGGAAGCCCTCTAGATGGACTGTTCAAGGAAACTCTGTCGAACAGGTGAAGAGTTTCAAATACCTTGGTATACATTTTCACTACAATGCTAATTGGGCCACCCACATTAAGAAGGTGGTAAAATCAGTGAACAGCAGTGTATTTGCAATCACCTGCTTTTATTATACGAAAGGAAATCAGTTTATACCTGCTGTTCTCAAGGTATTTAAATACAAAATATGTGCTAAACTCTACGGTGCCCCTATCTGGATATCTGCCTTTAACAATATGGTTGAAAGAGTCCAATCCAAATTTCTTAGGAAAATTCTAGGGCTTCTAACTTGTGTACCTTATCCGGTAATGTGCCTTGAGACAAACCAGAGACCTTTAGTCACCAAAGCGTGGCTCTCAATGTTTAAATTTTAGTTGCGGCTTCTCTATAGAAATGGGTCTAATAGCCTCATAATTTATATGCTGTATGAATCCCCCCTATCAGATTGGATGACATGTGTTGAAGGAAAAATTACTCTGATGGGGTTCAACATGGATGATTTGCCCCTTCTTTTGGAGAAGCAAGCTTGTGGCACAATTAAACGGAGATTGAGTGATCTAGAAACGCAGGAACTTCGTAGTCCTGCCACTGGGCCCTGTTCCCCCACTTATTGGGGGATCTCTTTTAACGTGCCGCTTGCAGATTATTTCTCTTGTTTGACTGATCCTGTCTGGTTCCACAGCAAGTAACTCTTTACAAGTTTCCTAAGAAGCGTTATGCTTTATTTGAGTACAAAACTGGTACCATATCCACAGGATTATTGTTAGGAATAACTATAGGGTGGGAACATCTGTACATATAGCCGGACGAGGCGAATAGCTAAGCAAATGAACTTCGAGCATGCGCGGGGGAATTCTCCCGGCGGGAAGTTACATAATGAGCGGGAGATTCGCAGGGTCCCTGAGAGCAGAAAGATTCACACCAGTGGTGGACCGCAAGCCCTCCCTTCCTCACAAGGCCAGACTGATAACGCCGCCTAGCCGAGCCAGCTCCCACGGTCTCCGAGACAATGTTTACTGCAAGCCGCTGAGCTGCGAGCAAGCGGGAACGGGGAAGGACAGAAGCAGCATAAAATGGCAGCTAACTGACATCCTGCCCTCTCAATAATAGATCAACCCCCTCCCACAGCCGACAGGTGACCGCCCTGGGAACTGAGTGTGAAATTTGCACAGGAGTTTGGGGGCCCGCACATCTTTCCCCGCCACCCACTCCTGATGTTCAGGGCCCCAATGCACCCATTCCACCAGGTAGAACAATTGCTGATGCTTCATTTTAGAGTCCAAAATTGCAGATATTTCATGATGTTCCTCCACCAGAATGGGGGGTGGCCGAGTCGGCTCCAGGCGCCAGGGATTAGACGCTGCGCAAGGCTTCAGTAGGCTGAAATGGAAAATTGGATGGATATTTTGTAAGTTCTTAGGCAAGTCCAATTCAACTGTCACCTCATTAATCAACCTTACAACTTTAAATGGCCCAATGTATTTTCTACGCTAACTCCGGCAAGACTGTGAAAGACGTAGATTCTTAGTAGATACATACACAGAGTCCCCAGGCTGCAGAACCCAATCCTCCACCCTCTTCTTGTCAGCCTGATGTTTGTAAGCGGCTTTAGCCATGTCTAAAGCTTCGCAGATCTTGGGCCACACCTCTCTTAAAGCAGAGCTCCACTCAGACGCCTCCCCCCCTTTCCACGGAGTGGAAGTCAGAAAGGGGATCGGGGGGCTGTCATAACCAAAAGCAGCTTTGAATGGTGACATTCCTGTAGAGGCGTGGTAGAAATTGTTATAACAAAATTCAGCAAGAGTCAGTAGGTCCATCCAATCATCCTGTTGGAAGTTTGTGAAACACCTCAAATATTGTTCAAGGGTTTGATTAACCTGTTCGGACTGGTCATCAGTCTCTGGATGATAAGCACTGCTCAGGCCTCGTTCAATGCCCATAAGTTCCAGGAGCTCACCCCAAAACTTCGAGATGAATTCGGAGGCCCTGTCCGTTATTATTTTGGTAGGTAGTGTGTGGAGCCTGACCACGTGGTTGAGGAAAGCTTTGGCCAAAGTCCGAGCCGTTGGCACACTGGGGAAAGGAATGAAATGAGCCTGCTTGGAGAATAAATCCACAACCACCCAAATTACCGTCATGGCCTTGCTGGGAGGTAAATTGGTGATGTAATCCATGGAAATAACCTCCCATGGTCTATTGGGCGTTGGTAATGGTTTCAGTAATCCGGGGGGCTTCCCCTTCCTGGGTTTACACATAATGCACATTTGGCAGGAGTGTACATACAAAGATAAATCCGTGCGCATGTGGGGCCACCAGAAGGTGCGTTGTAGGAGGTGTAGTGATTTCACAAAACCTGTGTGGCCAGCCAGCTTAGATCCATGCACTAGCCCCATAATCTTCTCCCGCAACAGGTTTGGAACAAACAGTTTTGTGTCCTTATACCAACAACCATCCGGGCCCAGCGCCAACTCCCCTGTCACCTCCACTTCCTGCTTGTCCAGCTCCAAAAAGGCAGCGGCGAATTTGGCCTCTCATCCCCCAGGAGGGGGGGCAGAGAGGAGGAAAGTTTAGCCTGCCTCTGTGTCATCACCGCCCCGCCCAGATGGAAGGGTGTAAACATAGACTCTAGGACCTCCTCGCGGCAGCTTTCGTGCTGCCAGAGGCGGGACAAGGCATCCGCCAGCGAGTTTGCTTTCCCTGGGAAATGGTGGAGAGTGAATCAAAACTTAGAGAAAAAATCAGCCCATCGGAGCTGCTTGGCATTTAAGTTACGGGGGGTGCGAAGCATTTCAAGGTTCTTGTGATCTGTCCATATCTCAAACGGCACCCTTGCCCCCTCCAGCCAATGCCGCCATGTCGAGAGAGCAAGCCAGATTGCCCCAGCTTCCCTGTCCCAAACCGACCAATTGCGCTAGGTGTCAGTGAATCTACAGGACACGTAGGCTAAGGGATGGAGTTTGCCACCAGCACCTTTTTGCAAAATCGCCCCACTCATAGCCACGTCTGAGGCGTCCGTTTGCACCACAAACTTTTTAGTTTTGTCCGGGTGCGTAAGGATGGGCTCAGTGGTGAAAAGGGCTTTCAGTTTGTTGAACGCCTCCTGGCATTCCGGGGTCCACAGCAACTTAGCCCCTGGCTTAGTAGCTTTGGGACCCTTCCCCTTCATTTTCAACAAGTCAGTGAGGGGTAAGCTCGCCTGGGCAAAGTTTGGCAAAAAATATCTATGGAAATTGGCAAACCCTAAAAAACTTTGGAGTTGCCGGCGAGTTCTGGGGGCCTCCTACCCCAAAATGTCTTTAACTTTTCCCCAGTCCATTTCTATACCCCGCGGGGAGATGTGGTAGCCCAGGAAATCAATTTCCATTGTGTGAAACTTGCACTTAGTTTGGCGAACAGTTTGTGCTTGTGCAACTTTTTGAGGACCTCTCTCACCAACTGCACATGGGAGGTCTTGTCGGGGGAGTAAATCAGAATGTTGTCCAAGAAAACAAGCACCCCATTAAACAGGTGCTCATGCAACACTTCATTTATTAAATTCATGAAGACCCCCGGGGGGCCCTGAAGACCGAATGGCATCACCAGGTATTCAAACTGCCCTAGAGGAGTATTGAAAGCAGTCTTATGCGCACCCAAAAGTAAGCGTCGCGCAAATCAAGCTTGGAAAAGATTTTCCCTTTAGCCACTTCAGTGAGGAGATCCTTGATCAATGGCATTGGGTACGCATTCGTAGAGGAAACAGCATTCAACCCCCAAAAGTCGGTGCACAGACGCAAACCCTCATCCTTCTTTTTCCGGAAGAGGACAGGGGCTGCGTACGGGGAAGAAGCGGGTCGGATGAAACCTCACGCAAGGTTTTTGTCAATAAACTTCCGCAACTCCACTTTCTCCCAGGGGCTCATGGCATAGATTTTTCCCTTGGGCATTTTGTGCCCCTGCAGCAGCTCGATGCACAGTCAGAATTGCGATGGGGGGGCAGCTCATCAGCTTCGGCTTCGCCCAATACTTGAGCCAGATCCCTATATTCCCGAGAGATTCTTTCCAGTTCCTCTGCAGCTAAGCACGCTCGAATCTGGTCACTGCCAGGCACCACCCGCCACTTCGTGTTCCAGAGATGGCTTTGACATCTGGGGGAGATGAACTTTATTACCATGTCCCCCCACAAAATATACGGATCATGCCCGTGGAGCCATGGGTTCCCTAGTACCAAGGGGAATCTGGCCCCCGGGGACACGATGAAGGTCCGTTCCTCCCAATGGTCCCCAGCCCCCATGCGTAACGCTACAGTCTCGTATTTACAGGGCTCTTTCATCGAAGATCCGTCCATTTGGGTAAATACTAAGGCCAACCTGACCACATCTGCATCCAGGCCAGCGACCAGGGAGGGGTTAATTAAATCTCACCCGCACCCCGAATTAATGAGGCCCCGGACCCTAATGTGCGTGCCCAACGCGGGGTTTATTAAAGTCACAGTCACGAAAAATAGGGGTGGGTAGCTGCTCACCATTTTTGGCGCTTCTGTTGTGGGGTCCTGCTGCTCCGCGCCACTTAAAGCAGGACCTGGTCTTTTCCCACCGGCTCCATCTCCTCCTCCCCACTCGACTCATTCTCCACCTTGGCTTGGAGGGCATGGGGCCCTGTCGCCGTGCTCTTCCTAGGTGGGAAGTCACTTCTGTGCTTGTCACCTTCCTTCCCCGGTGCTCCTCTACCCTCTCCCAAAGGGCAGGTAGCGGCGAAATGGCCACGATCCCCACATCTTTGGCACAGCCCTTGTTTCATCTGCTGCTCACTGACCGATGGCCCCTGGGACCCGGCTTTTGCCTTGGGGTGGGGATGTACCGGTGCTGTTCTTCCACCCGTGACTGCGTTATCCAGGCGCATAGTGCACAAACAGCTCTTGGCACTCTCAGCCTCCTGCATCCATGCATCCAAGGTCCGCGGGTCTCGGGTCCCCAAAACCGTGTTTCGGATCTCCGCATGGGCGAACACAGGATCTGTCCAATCCCGGATTTTGGCCGCTTACCGATGGAATTCGGTGGAATATTCCCGGACTGTTAACTTGCCTTGCTTGAACATCCGGAGGAACGCCTCCGCCTTTTCACCCGCCGTGCGGTCTTCGAACCGGGCTCGCAGCGCCCACATGAAGGCATCAATGCTCTCCAACTCCCTCGTCTCCAGGTTGTGGAGCCCCACATACCAGCTTGTCGCTGCACCCCGCAGGCGGGAAACGATGAAATCTACTTGCGTCTCCTCGTCGGGGAACAAGTGAGCCCAGCGTTCGACAAACTTCATCACCCGCACGATAAAGAACGACAGGTTCTCCGGGTCGCCATCAAACATTACATACAACATGTCTTTGGGTCGTGGCAACGCCGGGGGAGGGGGGGAGCTGGAACCACTGGTTGCACCAGGGTTTGCGGCTGGCCCGGCTGCTGCGGCAGCGGAGCCGGCTGCGGGACCGGCAGACCAGGGCCTGGGGCCGGCCCCGGAGGGGGATGCTGTGGCAGAACTTGAGGGGCGTCCAGTTGGCTCTGCACCACCCAGGCCACTATCCCCGGAAGGTTATGGAGCAATTGTCCCATGTCACGCATAATAGTGCGACAGTCCAGTTCCAATACATCCAATCTCCCGTCCATGTCCAAACCTGGACTCACCGACGATCTCGGTGGGAAGGAGGTGGGTCGTCTCGCGGTCATTCCAAAGCTCCCCGAGATAGTCCGCGGGTCAAAGATACTGTCCCGACTCCTACTCCCTGGCAACAACCAGGTAGTTTGCATGGAGTCACCCAGATGCCGGCCCCCCCTGCCCCACCGGGACCGCTCATCTCGTTCGTGAGAGAGACGGCATGATGGAGGAAAAAGGGATTCCTAACAATTTCTGTCAGGTTCCACAGCAAGTAACTCTTTACACATGTTTCCTAAGAAGCGTTATGCCTTATTAGAGTACAAAACCAGTACCATATCCACAGGATTATTGTTAGGATTAACTATAGGGCGGGAACATCCATACATATAGCCGGACGAGGCGAATAGCTAAGCAAATGAACTTCGAGCGCGCGTGGGGGAATTCTCCCGGCGGGAAGTTACATAATGAGCGGGAGATTCGCAGGGTCCCTGAGAGCAGAAAGATTCACACCAGTGGTGGACCGCAAGCCCTCCCTTCCTCACAAGGCCAGACTGATAACGCCGCCTAGCCGAGCCAGCTCCCATGGTCTCCGAGATTTAAAAAACACCTTTCTCGGATAGGCTATGTCCATGTGGACTAAAGGAGATTGAAGGACCAGACCATGTACTTCTGTCTTGTAGATTTTATCTGGATTTATGTGCCTATCACCTCGATCCTATACTGCGATCCCTGGAGGGCAAATCTGAGGAAAATAAGATTATGAACCTTCTAGCCTCAAATAGAGTTGATTTCATCGAAGCGGTGGGAAACTTCCGTTACTGTGCTTATAGGAGGAGAAGTCTTTTCTGTCAGAATGAGTAGTTAATTGTTTGGTTTTTCTTTTCCTTTCCTGTATCCGCTGCTGTTATGCCAATAAAGGTTTGTGTTGTTGTGTATAAGCTGAGGCAATGACAGTCCATGTTGTGGGGGAAGACACTTCAGACTTCCATTGTGAAGAAAGGGGTAGCAGATTCTTCTCTACAAAAGGAGGAGGAGAATCTCCCTGCTGCAGCAGGCAAGAGGGCCCTTTCGCGTCCCAGTCATGGAACTGTGGCTGGGATTGGCTGGCTACTGGCAGGAGAGGGAACTTTGGCACACCAACGGCCATTGCAGCTGGGTGTCAGCAAGCTGCCAATGTTTTGTTTTCCTCTGTCTGTGTGCGCTTGCTTGCTTTCATTTTCATATGTAGGCCTGTTGATGTGCTTAATTTGCTTAGCTGCCAAAACATCTATATCTCTCAAGGCCACAGGTGGTTACTACTGCTTGTTAGTTGCTTGGAGGATCTCACGGAGCACCGTGACAAAGAAATAACGTGTGCTGCCTAGAAGCGTTTGCTCCCAGGCCCGATGGCGCGCGGGGGAACTCCCGCAATTGGGCCTCAGTGGTTTGAATGTACTATAACATGCCATGCTCTCTGCTCCCCCCTCATTCCAAACAGTGATCCTGTCTATGCACCTATAGCTTCAAATAAAGTAAAACCTTTCTACAAGTGTGTACTTCGTTGATGCTGTGGGGCATCTGACACTGGGGCCACCTCTCACAAGGGTCCTCGGCCACTGGGGGCTACCAAGGCTGCTCCTCACAGCCATGCAGAAGAGGCTCTGAGCACACAAAGGGGGGGGGAGTTAGGATCCCAGGGAGGAGGACACACCCAAGTGTCTCTCACAGGAGCATTCTTTTGAAGGAGTTGCTGAGGAAGCTTTGGGCCTAAGAGTCCACTAGAGCACAGAACTTTATGACTTACGTAATGCATTCATACCTCACCTGTGTCGCCAGTGGTGACCCAAAGTGGCTTACATCGTTCTTTTCTTCTCCTCATAACAGCCCTGTGAGGGAGGTCAGGCTGAGAGACTGTGACTGGCTTTAGGAAATGAGTGGGGATTCCAAATCGTGGTACTCTGGTGGGAGGGACTGCAGCTCATCAGCAGTCAAAACGCCACATGGAAAAGACACATTAGGAGCTGTGCCCCAACCAGTCCCCCACGAATGCTGACGGCATTTTGGCGAAACAAAATCAACTTTCCCCTCTTCCCAGAGAATATAGGGGTCGTGTGCAAACAGCCAAGGGGCACCCAACACCAACGCAAATTGAGAGTCTGGAGTCACAATAAAGGGCCTCTCCTCCCAGTGGTCTCCCAGCCCCAGTCTCAATGGCATGGATTCGTGGAGACACGGCTTCATCGGAGCCCCATCCATTTGAGTGAATATAATGGGGGATTTCAATCGGTTGATGCCCGCCTCCAACCCCGCAACCACATTTGGGCTGATCAAGTCTCTCCCACACCCTGAGTCAAGAAGGGCTTTTACCCTCACATGGGTGCCTAAGATGGGGTTAATTAGAGAAACAGTCACGAAAAAAAGAGAGGGGGGTTCTCTCACCACTACCGGCGCTTCGAATCTCAAGTCCTGTTGTTGAGCGCCTTTTACAACAGGA
>NW_015172103.1:108760-108914 GCF_001447785.1 Gekko japonicus
CGATCCGCAATACGATTATCCATCATCTGTGGTATCGCATTGAAGACTTCGGTTACTGTCCTCATGAGGTCTTGCACAGCACTTTCCAGCTCGGTCAGTCGATCCTCTCTGCCCTCCCGTCGCCCCGATCCCGCTCGGCTGGTTATATGTCTAC